>NW_019384872.1:201035-288239 GCF_000671375.1 Centruroides sculpturatus
ATATATATACACATATATATATATAAAATATAAAGATTATATATATATATTATATGTATATCGTGAGGTTCTCTTTCTCTTTCTCTGTGTGTGTGAACAAAGCCAATTCTTCTCTAGGCCTCTTATAAATAAGGTTGTTGTGTTGTGTGTAGCATATTTTTTGCCCAAAAATCTTGTCTGCTGATCGATGGTGTCGGTTTAGAATTAGCTACTTTATCTATTTAATAATAGTTTGGAATCTATATAATTAAGAAAAAAAAAAGCCAAATATTTTTGATAATTTACGGGTTTATGTCAAAATTGTTAAATTTTGAGAGAAAAAAAAATTAAGAAAAAATATTTTAAGTTCGTAAATATTAAGATGATTTATTGAAATGTTTTTTCATAATATATACATATAAATATATATATATAATATATAGAAATTTATCTTAAATTGTTCTTTTAATTTATATATATACATATATATATACGCAAAATATAATTATCGTAAAAGCTGATATGATCACTTTCACAAGTTTTTGCAGTTTTTAAAACAGTACAAAGATGTTCATCATCTAAATAATTGTAGTTTTATGCTAGTCTTGATTAAATATTTTATATTAATGAACTACATAAATTTAAATATTCTTCTATTTAATTTTCCTCTTTTTTTCATTCTAATTATTAAGTATAATTATGTTAAAACCAGGCTATCGAAATTTACCACAGAAATTGAAACCAAACAATCCCACGATATGGTTAAAAAAACACTTCGAATTATCCAATTTTTCATTCTGTAATTTGTATTTTGACAGGATGTTTCCTTCTCCTACTTAATAAATGCAATTATTTAGGATCAGAGACTATTATAATTTAATGAACATTAGTTTAATATTGAACTTTTACTTTTAAGTTTTACTTAAAGAGCTAATTGTAATTAATGTTAAAGTTTTAAACAGTTAATTTACATACTTAAATGTATTTATTCTGATATGATTCATCTCCAATTATTAAAAAATAAAGTTATACAAAGCTATACGAGCATTACAAGGTGATATAGAAAGATATGCAAAAAACTTATCTCTGCCGAAATCTTACCTAGCAACAAGGAAAGTTTCATTAATCCACTTACACCGTTTTAAGTACATAAAAATCAGCATAGATCAATACGAAGAATATTAAAATCATAAAGAATTTTTTCTTCACATATTTATCTCTTATGAGTCATCAGATCTCCTCATAGATAAAAAAAAGGTGCAGATATAATTATGAAAATTTTAGAGATCCTCTAACATTAAGCTAAATTACGATACTGTAGAAGATTTAAAGCGAAACGAATGACGCGTTTTTCATTCATTATTCACAAGTATCTCCTTCATTAGCAGAATTGACGAAGAGACGACCACACTGCTATAGATAACGGGCTCGGACACCCTCTTAGATGATTGCAGATATCACGTTGTCATGGTTAAAAGGACAGGTGCATTCTCATGTGGAGGGAAGAGGCATCCGAGAAAAATTAAATTCCTGTCAATATAAGACATTTTATATAGTTTATAGATCTATCTTTATATGTATTTAAGTTAAAAATTTATTCAGAAAATAATCAGATCAATTATATTTTGACACGTCCTCGCTTTAAGGTCGTCAACATCACGAAAAGTCGTCGTTTCAAGGATTTACGAAATCAACTCTACAATAAACAGATGTACAAAATAAAAATCGTTTTCTTTCTCAACTACATTCGACCTTACGCGCCTGCGTCATCTTAAAATCGATTTTTCCTAAGCTTGGGTCAACCAATAAAACCATTTGTATCCTGTCAGAAGTTAACCAATTGTAAAAGGAGGCTTTCCTTTAATGGTTATTTTTTGCTGTTTCCAAGGGCTTTTTCATATAAAAACGTCGAGGAGTAGGAAAAAAACTGGTTTCACTACATTAATAAAGTTAACCATCTTGTATTATTATTTTTTAATAATTTAGATAGTCTGGTTTTAATATGGAGATTAAAATTTCTCGTGGCCTAAAATACACGAGGAAGAAAAAAAAAAAAAAAAAACAGTATTGTTGAACAAATCGGTCGATGTTTAAGCGTTAGATAGAGTGGTCCAAATTGTAAAAAGAATTGAAAGATTTCCTTTAACGGTACCCAAAATTGCTTTTTTTTTTTTAAAGAGTCTTTTCGTCCATTTACTTAATGCTCGTTTTTTTTCATTAATTTTTTAAAGTTGCATTCGATTTTCATTCAATTTGTGGTCGACTTTTTCCGTTATCGAAATCTTAGAGGTACTGCACCTTCTAATTGAAGTTTCATAATAGGCTAATCTGCACTTAGTCTTTTGTGAGGATTAGGATCTATCCAGTTATCCCACGCAAAAAAAGATTCAGTTTTCTTTATATTCCACTCACACCTTCTATTGAGGCCCTTATATCGAGTGCCAGCGCTTTAAGCATTTAACCCCCTAAAGCATCAAACGGAATAAACCAGTTTTTATATCATTGAACTGTCATTTGGACAGATGTACAGGGTGTAGTGTAGTTCTCTGCCCGTTGCAACTTGTACCACAAGATATTGTAGATACAGGTCAATGACTGGTCTGCTTTTGTTTACCTATTTCTCCCAAGGAATTTGAAATGTACAAGAATATCTTCTAAACTTGATCATACAGTTCCAACCGTTTAATATAATTTTTTTTCCTTTTTTTTTAAATATCGTGTTTGGGATAGTAATTTGTCTTCATTTCTCTGATGGCATCCCAACTTTTACTGATATTAAAAATATATTTTTATTGTAAACTATATTCTGAGAAACGATAAATAAAAACGACGATAACAACAACAGCCATTTTAGAACAAAAAATAATAATAAATAAATAATTTAAAAATATATTAAATAAATGTTTTAAAAAATAATTGTTTTATGTAGACAACCAATTATTAATTATTATTTTTATTTATATACATAGAAAAAATCTGATTTATTAATTTTAATTTATGAATATATATATATATCTATATCTATATCTATATATACATTTTGTACTTATGAATCGGTTTTGAGCTATTTAAACTGTATCTAGGCTCTTAAAAAAGGGCTTATGAGAAAATTTGTGATAAGTTTATGGACAGTCGAGTCCGCAGATAGGAAAATTCGGCTCACATAAAATTAATGCATATATATGTATATATAGTCAAAAAAACTGTATATAAATATATATACATATTTAAATAATATAGCTCAACGATAAAATTTTAAATAGTTTATGTAATAGCCTTAAAATAATAATTATGCAACGTAGTCAACAATTAATGATTTTCTTGTTAGTTTTATTTAATATTTCGTGTTCCTCTCTATATAATATACGAACATACACATGCCTGTATCGGCCTGTAAGTGTGTCTGTCCGTATGTTTATGAAATAACATGTTATGTAAATGCTACAAATCTGTGCAATATGCGTAGAAGTTGTATTTTGTCAAATTATTGTCTTAAAAAAACAAAGTTTCTATGTATAATTCTTGAGTATACGTTCTTCAGTAATATATATATACATATAAATAAATATATATATATATTTATTTATATCTAAGCCTATGTGTATATAAGATTTATATGCATAGGCCTATATATAAATATAAATTAATATGTCAATTCCTACTTATATATATATAAAAATTATACAAAATATACTATATATATTTAGGAAATAAGAAAAAAAATCTTCATAAACGGTGTTGTACAAGTCCTGTGTAGAAACAAAAAAAATGAAGAATTAAATTACAAAATTATTTATCTTCCTGAATTGCTTGTATTTGAATTGCTTTTTTCAAATGTTTTTATTGTCTGTTAATTGCTTCTAGTCCGAGCAAAGCTTTAAAAAATTTCGAGATAAATTTATATTATAAGAATATTAAACTATATCCATTATATCACTATGCATTGGCCTAAATAAGAACTTTAAAGCTTGCATATATTATGTCATTATCTATTGGTTTAAATTATTTTAAAATTTAAATTATGATAAATATTTAATATATATTTATTATTTTAAATATTTCTAGTAATAAATTAGTAGATATATTGATTCATGAACGTTTTTTTTAATTATTTTAATATAAATTTTACACTTTACCGACGCAAGAATGTAAACCGTAATGTTATAGTACACAAAGATCTCTCTACCTTACAAACGGATAATAAAGTCTTAACATATAATTCTTAGTTTAATTTATATACAAAAAATGTTTTCTTTAGCCTTAAGGTTATATGAGTAATTTGGCTTCAGGCGATTTTAGCCTATCACAATACATATTCTGTAATATAATACTCAATTACCCTAAATATATGCAAGTTAAATCTATTGTAAAAATAAATCATTTTCGATAGACCTCATTTTTTAATCATATAATCAATTAAAATTTACTTAGTGAGATAACATTTTCAATATTTATTCTTTTCTAAGAAACGAAAGAAATGTCGTGAGGCTTATGAATGATAACGCTCCAGGCCACACTTAAGGGCGAAAACTTGGATACAAGACTCTAAATTTCATAATTTTAAAACATGACATAAACTAAAAAACTCCATGTGTAGATTTACGATTTATATAATATATTTGGCGTTAGTTTCCTTAGATTTTTTTCTAAGTTTAGTTAATAAAGTCTAGTTTAAAGTGAACAAAGTAAATGGATATCATTTTTCTAAAGTATATTGTATACGGTTTGCTTGGTTTATCATCCATGATGACTAATTAATTTACCAGGATTCACTTCAACGCTGATGACCCAGATGTCTGCACATTGTCAGAAGATTTTCGACTTTTATAATCGTTATCTCTTTTGTATCCATGTAAATACCTTCAAACAACTTGCAAGAACCTTTTTATGTCCACAGTTTCAATTTCCTTAATTGAAAAGACCATTATTTTTATCTACACAGTTTTTAACCATTTAAAATTCAATAGGTCTATTACTTTTAAATAAACATTAAAACATTTTCCATTTAAGAACTTTAACTTTTTTTAAATTAAGCATTCTGTTTAAACATTGACTGAATGGACGTAATTATGAAAAAATAAAATAAAATTATAACGTTAGAATAATTTTAAATTTTGAAATTTTAATAATTGAAAATTGATTACTGTTTAACATAAATTTAAATTTCTAAAATTATTCGTGATATAATTTTTAATACTTTAAATCAATCTTTATTTATTTATGTTATTAAATTACAACAACTCATCTGTAATATTCATTAAAATACAGTATAATTTTTATACGTCTTATCTTTAATATTATGCAAATTAATTCAATAAATAAATAAATACATAAAAATTTCACTAATTAAATTTATCATTTTATTGATTTTAATAGTTGCTACAGTATAATATATTCACACTTCGTGGAAGTAATTTCTTTTAATGGTTCTGGTATAAACATTTAACGATATACTTTAAACTGAAATAACATATAAATTGTTACTGTATTATAAAGTTTTCTATTAACGTTTATTGCAACGAAAATAATTTTTATTTACAAGTTCTATGTTCATATATATTTTAAATTATCCATTTTCTGAACACTTCGGCTCATACACACGCGAATCTGACTTACACAATATCCAGAATTATTGAATATACCACGAAAAAATTTCAATCTTTTGTCATTCACGGCTGGTTGATGTCTTTTCAGTCGAATATTGTACAGCATACGTCACGTATGTAGTCTTGTAGAGGACGTTTAGGCAAATTGCGAATGTCTTTGAAACTGCGAAGGGGTGTGGTGTACCTATAATTCTATAAATGATTATCTTCGAATAAATTTGTAGCTTCTTTGAATCTTTCTATTTCACCTCCTTTAAATTATGTTGAAGATGCTATTATGATTTTATTTTTAGGATCATTGGAGGAATTTCATGCAAATGATTTATCATCTCTCTTCTAAGTAACCTGTTCTTCCAATCTGGGTATGGCATCAATGGCAGAACCCATGTTAATTATATCTGATAGCAATCCCCAATGCATCTCATTAGTCTTTAATATTAAACTATTTTCATCGTGACGATAATCATTCTTTCTTGAACACATAAGCCTTCATTAGAGTAGATTCTTGTGGAATAATTACAAAATTCTGAAAAAAAAATTATGTGAATTTTAATGTAAAGAAAAGAAATTATAAAATAGAAACAAATTATTTACACTTTTCTAAGCTAAAATGAGTTATTTAATAAGCGTAGGCCTTCAATTGCGGATCACTATATTGGCTCATTATGTAGATTAAACAGATCATTACTAAATATACTTAGTATTTTTGTCATGAATTGTTATATATATATTTTTATTAGTTTAGTTATTAGATGGTCTAATTACGATTTGGTTTTATTATTCCCTTGGCAATGATTTCACTGTTCTGCATAATGCGAATTTATAGATCAACCAAATGATATTTTATAAGTCAATCTTAAATTAAGAAATAATTTTTCAGCTTAATACAAATTTACGACGTTACATTTTGCATAAAATATAATTAATTTTTCTGAAAATTTCTTTTAGAATTATAAGCAGAATGAGTTTCGCAATGCCCTGAAACTAACTTTTAGTTTATATTTACAGGCCTAAGTCTAAAATAAGTGTATGAGATTACTCAATTTAAATTCTTTCAAGTTTAAAATACACATTTTCGGTATGTTTATAAATTCGGTAACTTAATAACAAGCTGTAAGTCTGATATCAATCAAAGTGAAAAAACGTGGCTGCGAGTGCCAAGTAGGAAGTTTGATATAAACAAGACGAACAATATATTAACGTGGAGTTTCTTGGTCATTCAAACTTATTCTACCGTATTAAGAGGCCCAGGGTATGTTTCCCTATTGTACCTCATTGTTTCGGATATTTGTTCCTGTTGACCGATAGAGCACCCGGAATGGCCTCTACGAGGACCTACATAGACTCTTAATAGTGCTACACCGCGACCTAAATTCTGTTTCTTCTGAGTGCTTAGACAAGAATTGAGGGAGAAAGAGCGAGAAGAGGCTCAAAATTCTTTAACGGGAAAATAGACACCAAAGGAAAAAAATCTGAGGAAATTTTTAACCTAAGGCTCCGTTCCGGTTTTGTTTTTTTTCACTCTAACTATATACCTAAAGAGTGTCTAGTGGTTTAAAATGCTACATCACTTGACATTTAAAGACAATTCCAGTATTTAATACTTATCATTATCACTCTTAAAAACATTTCATTTGCCTATTGAACATAGTAATAATGATTTGATAATTAAATCGATATCGAAGAAGCTTATTCAAACCGGATAATTATATTTTAAGTTAGTGTTTCAAGGATAGAAGTTTGAAATAAAGTTTTATTCATTTACTCTAATAATATCACTAGGTGAATATTAAACTAAGGACATCTCCATTAAGGATCTTAATATATTTACTTTGATAATCCTAGAGGAATTACAAGAAAAATCTTTTCTGAAGAGATGGAAGGCACTTTATTAGAATTGAGCGAAAAATAATTGCCACTTTAATTAAAGCGCAATTAATCACTAATTGATAGGAATTTGTATGTACTAATTACAAGTAAGGGTGAGGTTATTAGAGAGATGTGCTAATAAACCCTCTTCGGCTTTAGGTGTGGTCCTCTTTGATCTGTTTAGGAAGATAACAACATTGGCATAATAAAATTGTTATGGATACACGAAAAATATCTATCTAGTTCTGAAATTAAACGAATTTATAACAGATTTACTCTCCATATTCAGATAATTAATTTTCTTAATGGGTAATAGAGCTCTGTAGTTGATAGATATTCTCCAGAGGCTTAGAATCTGGTTGGAAATTTTTACTAATATTCTTGGTTAGGCGCACTAAATTCTAGTTATATCTTTATTCTTCTGCGGTACAAAATGTCTGTCATTTTAAAAAACTATTTTAGAAAATCCGGTAAGAACAGTTTACGAAAGAATATACCTAGTCGTGTTCAATATTTTATTTTATTTCTTAGAAATTAAAAATGACAACTAAAAATAAATTGATCAAGAAGAAACTATTGTTTCTTTCGTTCCTTCTTGACTAAGCAACAAATTAAGGATAATATAAATAATAAAAAATATTTTTAGAAATGTATCTCAAACATAATTATGCATTCAAAAGTTCCAGATTTTATTTTTCTTTTCTTGAGATGCTTAAATTTAGTTTTAGAATATTGTACTTTATAGAAACTTTGCTTCTTTCTATTTTTTTAATTATTAAAAGGAAGTACGCTTATATCAAGACATTACAAATATTGAAAGATTTTTATTGTTATAAGAGAATAAAAGGTGAACGCTCTGTACCCATTTGCCTTTAAAAATTTTCTGTTTTAATATAAACTAATTTCCTCAAAATATTTTGATTGTTAATTAAAAATATCCAATTTTCTCTACTATAAAACAGTTTTCTCTTTTCCTTGTTCATAAATAAATTTATTTTCGCTCTAAAACTGAAGCCAGTTACATTTAAAATTACAGAACATAGCAGAAATATGCCATTGCCTTTCTCTTTAAATTGAACGGTGCCATTTAAAATTAATGATAATAAAAATGCTACCACAATAATAAAGATATTAAAATGACTTTTTAAACAAAGGAAATCATTAAAAATTTAAATAACCAAAGCAATATTTTACAGAATTTTGTTTGACAATATTTCTTCCCGTCGTTTTATAGTAGTAAAGACAAAAATGGATCAATACATTCAGTCTGGCCCTGGAACGTGGTTATTCTTCACGAGATATTCGAATCACGTCTGAAAGACTAATTGATGCTTGGTGTTTATGCGTCGGTTTGTGAGCAACCAAGCATTTCATTGGACGAAATTTAAACAGAAGTACCGTTATTTCTCTAATACTGTTTGCTGAAACAACAAACCAAACGCTGTGTTGGAACTTAAAGTTGCTATGGTTACAAAATATGGCGTTTACTTGTTTGATTTATGAGATTTTATAACATTAAATCTGCTTTTTTTTAATATGTACTGTACAGTACATATTTTAAAGAGACATAGGCTATAATAGATTATCATTGAAAACATTCGATATTAGCTCGAGTCAATGAAAATTTTCATTTTTAAATTATTCTTTCTAGCTAATTATTGATGCATGAATAGAAAATACCATTTTCTCTTTTGATTAGTTTTATAATAGCATAGCGGATAACAATTGTTTAATGTTTAAAACTTGATCTCTATCGTTTCATTTTGTTAGTTTTCAAGGCAATTTAATTTTCTTTCTTTATCAGGCTTCTCTGTTAACTTTATGTATCCTTACTTTACCGAAGGTTGTCATTAATTTCTTTTATTTAAAAATAATAAAAAAAAAACCTTATTATTTGTCATTTCACTTTGCCGGTATGCATACATATAAATAAATTTGTCTAAATATAATTATCCGTATAATTTATTATAAATTCAATGAACTTTAAAAAAAATGTTAAATATTTCTTAAATAATTAAATATAGAATTTTAAAGATTAAATGTCAAATATATAGGGCATATAGGGAATATTATCGTTGTGGGAGATCGCCATTATGCAACATAAATTTTTTCTAGAATAAATTTGATGTTATTCTACTCGGGTACAACATATTATCTTTTATCTATCATTTTCCTTGCTCTTGTTTAAAAATTTATTGTTACCAATATGCTATTATTTATCCGAAGTGCATAGGAAAAAGTTACATCAGAATTCCACTAGTCTAGCCACATACACGCAATAAGCATATGTGTTCTTGTTCCCACATAACCAATGTATTATTTAAAACATGGAATCCATTACTAACATTAGACGGAAAATACAAAACAAAAGAAATTTTAGTCACGTATTGTATCGTGTTTACGAGAATTTTGTGAAGTGACTTTATTTTTATTCAATGACTTCTCAGTGTTTTAACAACAGAATGAATATTTCCCACCAATGTAGGATCGCATATTAAAAAAAAATAATAATAATAAAATCAAATAATAAAAAAAAAGAACAACGGCTAGACTCATAAATGTCGTAATGTGTGGCTTCGTGGTTCAACCGTTGGTTCGTTGACGTAATCGCCACGCGCTAGAATCACGAAATATCGCGTGAGTGAAAACCTTCCTCGTGCAATAACGAAAACTGTATTGCACCTTTCTTCGGAAAACCAAACTATTGTTTTAATTTTTATAAAGTATAAAGTCGTTATTGAAAATTAAACCTGGTGGACATAATGTAGCTTAATTCATTTTTAATTCCGCCAATTGATATATCGAAAATAATTTATTCATAAATACTCATTTGACTGGATATATTCAATTTTTATTATAATTCATTCGAATAATTTAGAAACTTAAATATGTATTTTGCATAACTAGTTAGAAATTATCTTATTCACTTCTCGCTATTCATGAAAATCAAGTCCTGTTACGAGTTCTATAAAATATTTATTTATTATTTCTATTTGAAAATATTTTAGTCTAATTTATAAACTATTTACTATTGAAATTCCAAATTATTTAAATTTATTTACTATCGAGCATTGTTCACTATTAAAATAAATATAAATCTTAAGTACTGTTATGTATTGTTTTATAAATTCTCCTGTTATTTTTGCCATATTTTTTCTACTACAAAGTATAAGACAAAACGGAAAACAATTACCGAGTTAAACTAGAATTAATTAATTACTTTAAAAGAACATTTGAAACTAAGTAGACAATAATCATTCTTGTTTATCGTAATAAAAGTATATAAATAATTAAAATTTTATCGATTATCTAAAATTACATTGCTATGCATTGTGTATCGGTTAATATTAATGTAGGATAATTTGTAACTTAGCTACCTATGCAAGCCTTAATACAAGTGCAAGTCATTATGTACGCTTGAAGGCATATGGCACTAATGCTTCACAGAACAATTCTTGAATTGTCAAGTGAGCATAAATATGAAGTTCTCAGCAGGATATTCTACTAATAATCCTATTACTTACAACCATCCCCGGAATGACAATCACCTATTAAAAGTATGACAGCTAACAGAAATTAAGCACCATAAAGCTGTAGGACTTTTTAATGAATGATTATAGGGGTGCATGACTTATATAATTAATCGAAACACTATTAAAATTCCTAAATAAAATAACTATTTATAATATCTCACTAGTAATTTGATTGCCGGTAGTCTATTCTTAAATCATAAACCAAAAACATGGATTTAATAAACCCGAGTCAACCTTGTAACGAAAAAGGATCGATCCAATTTATCACTATATACGCCTAGGTTTAAACTTTAATTTTTCTAAACCTCGAAGGGCATATTTATTTAATTAAATTAATAAGTACTCCTGTAATATCGAATTTAACTTCGCAATTTATCTTCTACAATACTTATCCGAATTTCAAATTATTATTAATTAATAGCATCTTCTATTCAAGTACGATTTTTTGGTGATGCCCGAGAGGCTAATATGAATTAAAAATACTAAATAGGCAATTTTGAATCCACAAGAAAATTAAGGTTTGTCATGTTGCTAATTGCATAATATATCGAAGGTTATTAATGAGTAATAATATATCAAACCTGTTATTAACTCGTCAATTGGCTATAAATGGAAAATAACCAGAATGGGTCTTAATAAGTATTTTTGGTAGATGGCCCGTTTGGCCCTATAGTTACCTATCTATTGATATTCTACTTCTTATGTACTGTATACTTGATTGTCAATAGGTCTAATTTGTCTTCCATTGTTAAGTATAAGCGAAATTTTATAAATTGCAGTCTTCTTTGATAAAATATTAGC
Source organism: Centruroides sculpturatus (assembly GCF_000671375.1). NCBI lineage: Eukaryota > Metazoa > Arthropoda > Arachnida > Scorpiones > Buthidae > Centruroides > Centruroides sculpturatus. The sequence goes on from NW_019384872.1 coordinate 212,824, forward strand.
TATTATTTACAAATTTTTCATTTCTGAAACAATTTTCAGAGTTAAGTATAAAAATTTCAGAGGTTTAACCTGACATATAATATCTTGCGTCATATATCATACATCAATGGGTCAATATTAAATTATAAAAAAAGAATTTTCAATCAGTTACTTATAATTTATTTTTAAATCCTTATAATAATTATAATTTAGGATCTTTTATGAATTCTTTTCTATTAAATTCGAATTTAAAAAAATATTTTAGCTGTTAATTAAATATATTTATTTTATTGATATAGGCCTATATTTAAATCTGCTTATAAATTAAAATGTGTGATACTCAAGCCTCTTCTTAATTCTACTATAAATTATCAAATCTTGATACAATTAACTGATAATTTCATGAAACACGCAGCTTTCTCCCTTTTAAAATTAACCTAGAACCTTTCGTACTAATAATTGTATTTATATATAATAAAACTAAGTAGGTGTAATGCATATTCGGTAGTATATAATGTGAAATTTAAATTAACGTTTTGAAAATACGAACAGAATGAATCTGCATAAGTGGAATTGATAGGTTATTCAAATATTATCTAGGTAGAGTGTAAGGTTGAGTGGTTATATATGACTGAGAGATTGAGTGATAGAAGCTCTCAATCTCATCCTGATATAATTTATTTAGATAAGTATCGAGATAAGCCAAAGATATGTTTTTACTCAACAATATGATAATATTAATTAAATAAATCTACTTATATGCGTACAGTATATTCTTCGCACTTCTCTAAAAATGATAATTATATTTAATTTTCTGAAAATAACCCAACAAAATATTAATTTGAATATAAATTCTAACTTATATAGAACATTTTAATATAATAATTTAGAAAATTTATATATATATTTTTTAATCTCACTTCGGATTCTTAATTCGTATTGAACAATCTGAATTATAAAATGGTTGAAAAATTGATGATATTATCCCATGACAAAAAGCCAACATCCCCACTTTAATTTTCCTGATGCATTTGCCGTTCGATGCCGTACGTGAGTGAATGACTCCCTTGGGATATGCAGTCGTGTATGCTGCGTGAGGCATAGATGGTCGGCGGCCATTGTTTAGCGGCTGTGGTTACTTATGCGATGCTCCAACATAATGAGCCAATTAAATAATCGTCAAGTGCGACCCCCGAACCTCCGAGGACCTTCGATCGTGTTGCTTGTTGTCTGTCTTTGCACTCGCTGTTATTATTTTTTTTTTTTTGTTAATCGTGTATGTATGTGTGGTATATGTCAACACTTTGGGCAACCCTAGTTTATCATTTATACGCAGTATGCCCACACGCAAAAATGATAGCACGTCGTAACGTCCACTAGCCGTCGGCTAACATGAATAGGGAAATAGTACACTTACAGCTCCTGGGTGTTTGTATAATAGTATGTTTGTAATTTATGAATTTTACGAGAGATTATAAGGCAAGCATTTAATTAATTATGCTATAATAGATGCTTTAAACTACTCCTTCGAACGAGACTGGCTTGAACTTAACGAGAAGTATGTAAACATATGCTTATATATCCTTTGGAATTAATTATATATTAATATAAGGCATATTTAGCGGGAATTCTTATCACTATGATACTTAAAAATTACTGAAAATATCATCAATGGATAAGGATAGAATCAATGCGGAACTAGTCCTCATAACATTATTATCTATCAAGAGTTTCTATAGAAACTTTCGAAATTAAACAACATATTTCATATCTTATAATCGATCTTAAATAAATATCATTTAAAATTCAAATTTATTCTATTTTTAATAATTTTATAATTGAGATATAAAACTGACAGAATATATTAATTTTAAAAATCAGCAAACCAGCATTTGATGGTAAGGTTGACATCAATTTTTCCATATAAAATCAATTAAAAGGAAATAATTATATATCAAATATACTAATTTATATATATTTTTATGCTGTTGTTACTATTCGGCATATGTTAATAAAGATGCATATTTATTTTTTACATGCTTTTATTTTTTTAGACTCGTTTTCCTTGAAAATAACTCAGCCATTCGGGTAACTAATTCATTCTTTTATTGCGACAACTATCCTATGTTGTATATTCGTTAGGGAAAGAATAATAAGTAGGTTGGTGTCCAACAGACATTAACGACCTCCGATGTCAAACTAAAATTATCGATTCACTAAATCACTTACCTATATCACTTCCTTGCGAATAAAGCTATAGGAACAATGCTAGTTTTTTCGTTAATGAAGTTTAGCCGTGTAAGGTTAAGTTGGGTTATGATAAGTTAGCCTCATTATGTAAAATATTATAATAAAGTACTTAACATTGTACGTTTTCTACTATAAATATTTTTTAATTCGTAGCCTTCATGGATCGGGTCGTTACACATATCATCAATTTCCACGCTCTGAACGTTGATGCTTTTCCTGAAAACTTCTAATCAATTAAAAATATGGCTTATGGGCATTATTTTTAATACAAGGAAGTTAAAGTTTTGTATCAATATTAGAGAATTTAACTTTTTTTTTTCCTATCGGTTTATTTTTGTCTGTTAAATGTGTTCCATTATCTATCACGATCTGTTGACAGCGTGATTAAAGTTTCATATACTGTTATAGACCCGTTTTCTTAATTTAAACTGGTGTATTTACTAAGAAATATACGTAACTAATCAAATAAAATAATCCGTATCGTTAACTAAAATATTAAAACTTAATAAAATAATTTAAATATAATAAATTCTATCTTAATCTAGTTTTACGAGGTCGACAGGTACAAAAGTTTTTGAAACATTTTTTCGAGGTCAAAAAATGAATAAACCCATTTAAGAAATTAAGAATTGGATGTGGATCAACATTATTAAAAATTATTACACTGTTTTAATATACAGAAATTAATTCGTTTCGTACATTTTAAAAGTCAAGTATAATGAAGAGATTAAAGATCGATTTTCATTCATTTTATAGATCTAGACATTAAGATTCTTGTAGATTGGTTTCATATTATATTCACTGGTATGCTAATCCATAATTGTCTGGACAGATCGTTTAGGATTAGCATGATGTCTGATATGTTTTTAGTTTCTAGGAATAGGAAAATTATAAATAGGCTAATCTCAACTGAACATATTTTTTTTTATATCTTTATCTCTTTCAAGATAATAAAAAATAATAAAAGTTAGTTCTTAAAAGTTTATTTTCTAAAAATATGTTTCATCTGAAGAACCCTGTTATCTTCGTGATATTTTCCATATATGATAAGGAATCTTAATTAGTTATGAAAATTTCATTATATTGGCATCCTTTCAAGGTTAGTTAGCCTACGGAGGCAAGAGATATGTTGTTTAATTAAAATGGCAATTTTCTGAGAGCTTGCTCGTTTTATTATTCCCTTTTTACGCTGTTAAAATTGTAAAATATTGATAAAATCATAAAATTTTTTTACAAAATATATCTTGCTGTTTAGAAAATGTTATATTTTCTAAATCAGTATAAAGCTAGAATTCTCACAGAAGAATCGATAACGTTTGATATTGATTGATCTCCGAAAATCTTTCTTGAGATTTCTAGAGATCGATATAACTTCCTACAAATCTCCTTTTTATAAATAACGATTTTTAGCGATTTTAGCGAATTTTTTTTGCAAACTTTAAACCGTATAATTAAACAAATTTCGATAATTAAATTAGAAGATCACCGAGAGTGAGGATGACAATAAGAAAAGTTGCATTCCTAAACAGAGCGCATATAGCTTATATACCATAACCTAATTCCACCTCCTACAATTTTCTCCCAATTTCGTGATAGATGAGAGATTAGCGTGACGGACAAGTTACCGCTATGGCCAGCAGAACACGATTTGGCGTGCGTGCAGTCCGTTCTGACCACGCTATTCGGCTTTTTATCGCTTCACTAGCGCCATCAGCGAGTGTATAAGCTCACGTGTCATAACACGTGATGGATAGTAGAACTTTTGTTTCCTCCGTACAGAAATTGATTACACTGATAGAGTGTTCGGAAATCAACAACTGTATAGCTAGTGATTACTCTGCATCCGGACTCTGAGCTGACTTATAGCTATTTATTACGTCATCGACATATGGTTATGATTAGTGTCGTGCACACTTCATTTTCGTATAACTTTACACAATCTGCTTATTTAAAATAAGATATAGGGCTTAAACCACTTAATGAGCCGCCAACAATTTAATTTCGAATTAATTTAAGGTTTTAAATCGTATTTTAATTATATATTTCTATACCTTATCGAGTTTGAATTACAAAAAAAAAATAACAAAGAAGTACTGTTCGTCCTTCATACGCTTCTTATTAATTGATACACGTTAATTTTACATTATTTATTATCATTAAAGATTAATTATCGTGTTTTTAATGTTTCTGTTATGAAAATTTAAAACATATGTTCGTATTTTTAGGATTAATGCGTTTACTTTTAAAATTAATTTTAATTGAAATATTATAAGAATAATGAGAAATGAATCTAGGTTAAAATCGTGAGAAATCCACACAATAAAGATATATTTTGATAAGTTTTGTGTATTATGTTTAATTGAAAATTTTAAAAATATGATATAAAATTTATAAATTAGATTGATCTATTATACGCCTACTGTACTTTGTTCTAGAAAATAATATTCTGTTTAAGAAAATTTGCATGTTTTCTTTTTTTTAAGAAATTAATTTATTAACTTTTTTAAATATTGCGAATTTTCGTAGAACCTCGAAAACTCGGCTCTCGATAACCCGGCACTCCGGATAACTCGGCCACACCCTGGCAGGGCAAAAAAATCCTTAGTTAATTAATTTTCATTATAGACAGCTTTATAAAAGTATAAAAGCTCTCATAAAGTATTTTTCTGAGGTCTGTCTTATCAGGTAAATTACTGTACACAGTGTATTCATTAATTTTCATTTTCATGTAGTAAAGGCTCTATGCCTTCATAAAGGACGTACTTTTCCTTTGTTTAAGGGTATTTGGGCAGTTTATTCTCTGTTATTATGGGCAGTTTATTCTCAAGTAAACAATACATATAAGTACAGTACAGTATTTTCTGAGGAAACACTCGTACTTATTTTTTTAACCCCATTCCCGATAAACCGGCATTTTCACAAACTCGGCCACCCTTCGGTCTACATTAGGCCGAGTTTTCGAGGTTCTACTGTATTAATTAAAACATTTTTAATAATAGAAGCTGGCTCTAAAGTCAGTTAACTGTTTTCTTTCTGTGTGTTCTGAGTGCATTTATGAACGTGACTGAGCTTAGGGCAACATGATTTTCGCTTACAAAATTGATAAAAAAACATGAGCAAAACTACAACTGAATGAATGGCATTTTTTAGTTAATTAATTGAAATTTAATCTTGATTAACTGATTTTTTGGCCTCTCTATGTATAATAAGATAATTGCTAATTTTGCTAAGATATAATTTATTTTTTTATTTTTTAACAGATTTTTTTTTCTATTTGAATTTCGATAATTATTAATTTTTAAATATACTGTATATGTAAAGTATGTGATTTAATTTAATTTATTATTATCAAGATTTAAATATTTAAATGCTCGAATATATTATAATAGTAAATCTTTATTCTAAAGACAACTTTATTCATTATGTGAATTAAGGCGCGTAAAAATAGATAAGTTAAACTTTAAATTAAAAAAAAATGATATGTAGGGTCTATATAGAAATAAACAAATTATTATTATATAAAAAATCAAGCTTCGTAAAATAAAAATAAAATTATTAAAAATTAATTAAAAATACAAGAACTTTGAATAAATTATTAATGCATTTTTTACTAATAAAAATTTATAAATAAATTTTTCTTCAGGAAACAATTTGAAAAATTCATTTATAATTAAATGAGTAATTTGAAATACTTCATAAATAATTTCAAATTTTAATATTCAATATTATTTCAACGATAAATTCACTAAACAATCTAATTATTATAATGAACTAAATGTCCAAGAAGTCGTACATTAAAGATTAAACAGATTGGATATAACATGATGAGAATAATGCTCTCGAATTTACTGGTATGCGTTGAAAGAGAATGCAATTTTGTATTGATTTCAATGTTGCAAATGATAGATGAGTGGTTAGAACATCGTCACAACGACCCAAATAATACCATCATCGGTTATCAATTGAATATTCGTGATTCACGAGTTGGCTGACTACTTCTGAGAAATTGCCATATTATACAATACTCAGGATTATACAGGAAAAAAAGCATTCTTAATGTACGTGAAATGTTTTAAGAATATTTCTAAATATATATCTAGTTAATCAATAATGTAAAAATCTGATATTTGATGCAATCCTGTAGGCTATAGAAGTTATTGTTTATACTGCATTAGAGTTAAATTTTATAAATTTAAATAAATGATAATTCATTATTAATGTTTAAAAATGACTAAAGTTTGAGTGACAAAGTCGACAGAAATGTATTAAAAAATTGATTAGTTACGTGAAGGGTATATAATAAATATTTTTAATCCTTTCGGCTATGATTTGATAATATATTAATTATTCATTGATGCGGTAATAAACATAAAATTTGATAAAATTTAATAAGTAATGAAAGTATACTATAAAACATGTTAACAAATTACTGTAAACAAAAAGTTTAATATGTATTTTTATTCAGAAAATACATCTTGTTCTGTGTAAAAATAATTTACATAATGTTTACAGATAAACAAAAACATAATTTAATTAAATAAATAACCACGTGATTAACTGAAAGGATTTTTTTAAAGATTACTTGACATTGTAAATAAGAATATTAATAGATAAATATAATAATAAATGTTAAAATAAATAGCTCATAATATGTACTTAATTGAAATTGAACTTTTTATCAATAGATGCGAAGATATTAATATAATAATAATTATATATTGTAAATATATAATTAGAAAGAGATATTAAAAATGAAATTATAAAATGAAAATAAAAAGTTTCAAAGTTAAAAATGAAATTTTTGATTTATAAAAGTATAAATTTGAATTAAATTGCGTAAAATAATAAGTGTGTAAATTTATTTAAAATTTGTATTGTGTTGGTAGAAGAAAATAATGATAGCTTATTACAAGTTTAACATTAATTAAAATAGATAAAATATTTCAAGTGAAGATAATAGAAGAAAGAATCTAAATGATGAAGGATTACTCAAACGAGTAAATGAAATTGTGAAATCTAAGAACAAACGTGAAATTAAATTGAATGATACTGCACGAGGTAAACGTGAAAGTATAATTGAATAATACAGTATAGGTGAAATAAAATTACTGTAATCATCTGTCATAGAAAATGAAAATAACTTTATATCATATTTATATTATACACTAAAAATTTGCAAAATATAATTGAAAAATTAATACATTTATACGATACATAACAAAATTTTTTGACATGTTTGCAAGTTAATTTACGTACTGAGAGAAGTATAAAATTCATATTAATTATTATTTTTTTTAAATTAACTAAAACAATTGAAATTACGTAACGTAAAATTTAAAAAATTAAAATCAACTTTTTAAAATTTTAGAAAATTAATTATAATTTCTTTCTCTAATTTTCAAACAATTGATTTTTTTTGAAAGCCTTTAATTTGTAACATTAGCANTAAAAGTATAAATTTGAATTAAATTGCGTAAAATAATAAGTGTGTAAATTTATTTAAAATTTGTATTGTGTTGGTAGAAGAAAATAATGATAGCTTATTACAAGTTTAACATTAATTAAAATAGATAAAATATTTCAAGTGAAGATAATAGAAGAAAGAATCTAAATGATGAAGGATTACTCAAACGAGTAAATGAAATTGTGAAATCTAAGAACAAACGTGAAATTAAATTGAATGATACTGCACGAGGTAAACGTGAAAGTATAATTGAATAATACAGTATAGGTGAAATAAAATTACTGTAATCATCTGTCATAGAAAATGAAAATAACTTTATATCATATTTATATTATACACTAAAAATTTGCAAAATATAATTGAAAAATTAATACATTTATACGATACATAACAAAATTTTTTGACATGTTTGCAAGTTAATTTACGTACTGAGAGAAGTATAAAATTCATATTAATTATTATTTTTTTTAAATTAACTAAAACAATTGAAATTACGTAACGTAAAATTTAAAAAATTAAAATCAACTTTTTAAAATTTTAGAAAATTAATTATAATTTCTTTCTCTAATTTTCAAACAATTGATTTTTTTTGAAAGCCTTTAATTTGTAACATTAGTAGTCGATAAAAAGTAATTACTTATAATGGATTTTAATTGTTTTCGAATATTCACCAGTATTTCTACGATAAGAATAGCTTATTTATCAATTCTAATGAATCTAATAAGGTTAATAGGATTAATAGATAGACTTTCTTTCTAATAAATTAAAGCCAGATAATGGGAAAATCTAGAACTATTCTACACAATAAAAAAAGAAAGATCATTAATTGTAAAAAGCTGGATTCCTTGTAAGGATACTCTAGTTAAAAATTTTCATTAGTAAACAATGTTAACACACAACAGTATCGAACTGGACTAAATTAATTAAGTAATAAAAATAATGCAGTTCGATTAAACGTGCATTAAAACGGTATAGATAAGCCGAATATCATCCACAGCATCCTAATATCGATCTTAACATTTACTTTTGATATCATTTCGGCGGCCATATTGAATTAATTAACTTAATGTGAATACAGTTCTAATGTTACACTTTACCGTTTCTTTATAAAGATTCTTTAAATTACACGTTAGACTAATTTATTCATAAAAATTTTAATAACAGAAAGAAAAACAACCTGCGTAATGTTATATAAATTAGACATTACATTCATCAATTTAATGTAATTCGAAAGAATCTAATATTTCTATAAATGACTCCGAGACGTTTCAAGGACTAGCATAACTGTGCACGCAAAAATCAAGTGGCAGTTCGTGAATCACGAATTTAGGCGTCAGTAAAATAATAATTAGGAGAAATAAAATTGAAAGGGGGAGAAAAAAAAGGTTGCTTATCCATGCGTGTAAGTAAGTATCGTTATGCATAAAGAATTAGGATGTAAAATGTGTTGGTTGATAACGAATGTTCTATGAGGTATTGGCAAGTAGCCTGAGATACTATCATTAGATGGAAGACAATGAGTTTATTATTCCGAGAAGAACAAATGCATAAAATACTATAATTACTATTTGCATTCATAAAAACTGCATTTAATTTATATAAATATTCAAATTGTGTCGGAAATATCGTACGTAGCCTATATTATTTCGAGGGGGGAAATGAAAGTTTATTTTAGTTTAATTATTTAAAGATTCCAAACTTTTAATAATATAAAATATATATTTAATAACCTTGTTAAATATAACAACTTTATATTTGTATGAAAGCATAAACGTGCCTATAACACAATGAGACTCTTTCACACAATATTGTAGATGTATGTGGATACGAATTGAATCATTACTTTAAAATTATTTATATCAATTTCTATTAAAATTTTTATATTTTTAATTAAAATGCTTTAGAATTCGACGGTGTAATGAAAAATATAATTTAAAATTGACATTAAACTAATGAATTAATTCCAACAAAAACTAATCATAGCTTTTTAGTAATAAATAACATGTTAATTTACAACGGAAATTTATAAAAAGTATATATAATAAATAAGTTATCAATGCATTCTTTTATTATAAATACAGTCAAGGAAGTTTTGCTGTAGTAAAAGCTTAGTTTTGGTTTGTCTCAAAGTAAAATATTGTTACGATTTAATTACAATTTTTAAGTAGACTATTTGAAATTTTAATAGTTTTGAAGACATTGAAATCTAGTCAATTTATTTTCTTTTATTATTTACTTTCAAGTATTTTAAAGTTATTTATAAGATGAAACAGTCTAATAAATGCGGACATGTTTACGAGTCGCCCTAGAATCTTTATGCATTGAAAGAGAGAATATATTCAAGGGCAACACACTGACAGATGTAGAGCGAGGTTCTTTTTTCCTTTTTTTAAAACAAAAATAATTATAAATGTATTATTATTCCATACATTTGAGATTATCAACTCTTTTGACATTATTCGAGTATTCAACCCTTAATTTGCCGACCAATTTTTTTCTATTTTTTTCGTGTTTAACACAATAACTGTTGAATTAAAATGGGAGATAAAGAGGTCTTAACTAGTTATATAGATCTTTTTCTTTATTCACAGTTCCTTAATTATTTACATATCAAACGAGTTAATGAATATATTAAGTAATTTGATAGACAGTGCATAAAAACAGAATCTACAGTTGATAGACAGCAAAAAATGATAAGTATTATCAGCAAATTCTGTTTAAATTCGTACATTCGCAGATGGGTTAAATGTGACCTAAACTATTTGAAGTACGCTGAATGACGTACTTATGCTATATTCTATATAAGAAAACATGTTATTTCATATGATAACAGGAAAGACCTCGAGTCTTTAAGACCACGGATGTCCATTATATACTTCAACATCAGAATACCAAATTAAATAAAGAAGATAAGCGTTGTTAAACTGGATATGATAATACTACATGCTACAAATTCTTATACACTAATATTGGTGCATTTAACACCTGCCACGTATTCGTAGAATACTTAATGTTCAACAACTAGACTATTTACAGTAAGTGACTTAAGACATGCAACTAGTCAGCCTTAAGCTTAAATAAGCTCATTATTTATATAAAAGCTGCCAAATTAATCACTATTTAGTCAACAATAAAACATTCTTAAACCAATAAAGTTACAGAAAATAGTAAAGTTTTAATGCTCTTTCTACAAAATGACGTAGAAAAATTAAATAATATTAAAAGAAAAATATTGTTAATGAAGGTGTTCTAAGAAAATTTATCATTTTTCTACTGTAGATATTTCTTAAAAATTATTTGTTATGACATTTTGACAGTAGATACTTTTATTTTAAAAAAAAGAAAATGATATATAAGACCTGTCTAAGTAAAATTATTACTTTACTACCCGATTTTGAGCACGGATAATCGCGACCTTGGAGCAATTTTAAAATTCAGCAGGGTCATTAAATGGCAAATTATTTTAAATTGTGAATTAACTCGTTGCCATTATTGAAAATTTCAAATTGTTTTTTTAAAATCGCGAGTTGCATAACTTTAAATGATTATTTTTTTAAAAAAAGAATTTATTTGTTATAAGCAATAAAATCGATTTACATAATCAAAGAGAAATTTCTTTTATTTTTATGAACAAACTATTTTTTTAAATAATTACAAATTATCATCTGACAGATACAGATTTATATTAATGGATGACCTACTTAGTTTTTAGTGATTATTATCGCGTTAAAGCTCGACATAATTAAGCAAGAATATTCAGGTGAAGCTATCAAATTTGTCAGAGGTGTTAGATATACAAACCTTATTATACAACGCTTTCTAATATGTGCGTGTAAAATTATTATAGTATATCTTTATATAATTGAATTTCTCTTCAATTAAAAAGGTGGGGAATTATGATGAGAGAGAACGAATGAAGGAAAGAGAGAAAGAGAGATTTCCCTAAAGAGGGGTGGAGTATTAAAGGCACGGCAACTAAAAAAAAAATAAAAAATAAAAAAAAATCTTACTTAATAAGGGAAGACTGTAGTAATAATTTCTATATATTTTATCCCTCCGAGGGATGATGATGTCAGTTTACTATCTACAATATTAGTCGGAAGAGTCTATGTCAACCATAGACGACGTTTAATAAAGCCGTGCACCGACATTATTTCATCAATCTTCATCCATCACCATTAGTCGACTTTACCCAGCATGCAAATCTTTTTTGTACGATTGAAAGAACTGATTATAAAATACAGATACAGGATAATCTTTTTGTGAAAGAAAATTGTAAAAATATTAGTGACTTATGCCAGTTTTCCTGACTTCAAAAATAACGGGACTGATCCGATCAGTTGTTACCATGTAACGTTGTAGGACAGACTTGTAAATCTTTCTTCAGCATTAGTATCAAGAATTATATCTTAGATATTTAAGATATTAATCTCGATTGTTTGTAATTAGGCTGCTGTGTTTTGTAATAACTTTTAGGTAATTAATAATTGTTGAACGTGTTTGTTTCTTTAAGTCTGTGTTTAAGATTATTTGTGAAAGTTTAATTTGCTGGTTAATATATACTGTATATATATATATATATATATAATTTGTGATATTTATCTAAAACAGAATAAGAGGAAAAACTTGTGAATCAGGTCATAAATATTAATTAAAGAATGAAGTTTTCGTTTTTAATTTATTTAAATTGAAAAGCATATTAAATTACATAAATTTTAAAGTTTTTCAAATGCGATTATGGAAAGATTAAAATAAAAATGTACTGATTTACGCAATTGTTGTTTTTATGCAATTCCCATTAAAAATTTTTTTTCCTATATTTTATATTATGCAACTCTACTTAAATATTATCTTTATAATGCCTTACAGTAGTTCTAGTTAATAAATTACAATTTTATAAGTTTTTTAGGTAGCCTTCTGTTATAAATAATAAAATATACACGATTTATAAAATATTTTAAGTGTTTTTTTAAAAAAAATTTAGCAACTTTAATTTATTACATCGATATAAACAAGAACAATTCTATATAAAATATTAGTCAAAGTCTATTGATCTCGCTTAATTAAGATATAAAAAAAAAGTCCAACTACTCGATCAGGAAACTAAGAATTAAAAAAAAGGTTTAACTTTTCACATTAAAAAAATTTAAATGAAAAAAACATTGGTCATTTTCTCATTAATATCTCAAATAGAACAATTTTCGCAAGAAATCATTAAGACAAGTTTTTTTCCTCTTAAGTTAAGATGATTTTAAGAATAATTTATATTATAATAGCTAGTTTTTAACTGAATAATTCAAAAAATAATCAGTTTTAAGCATCACTGTTGTATAAATTTGTCTTTCAATGCATGATACAATCGTGAGCACTATTTTTTTTTTTCTGAGGTATCGAGATCGTCGATGGTAAACAGATAAGAAACAATAAGAGATAGATATATAAACAAGATAACATCAGAACATTTATTATATTTTGAAGAATTCATAAAAAATAAAATGGAATTAGTCAAACTCAATGGATGTCTTTATTAGATATCACGTAACGAAAGTAAAAACTTGAATTTAAAGACTACAAATCAATCTAACTCGATTTCCCAACTATTTTTAATCAAGAGTTAGAAAAAAATTATATATATATATGATCAAATGTATGTAGCCTACTCTTTACGTGTACTTCCTGAACTGTGCATTGATATATGGAATTGCCATGATTGCCAACAATTCTACATAACACTATATCATGTTCAATGCAGGAAGTTAGAAATGAATCTATCAAGAATGGTACGAAAATATAACAGAAGTTATAGTATTAAGGAAGTCTTTTAGATGTATGAAACTAATTACCATGCAAATTAACGAAAAATTTTTTACGAATAAAAATTTTTTTGATAGATTAATATAAATAGATAGAAATATTTCAATTAAAATGACTCATTTTTAATATAAGGATCAGTCTATTTACTAGAAGTTCAACAGAAGAATGCTAAATGTTCAAACGTGTTTGTGTAGGAACTTACGTACAATACAGTACAACGTTCGTATATAAGATTTTAAAATATAATAACAGGTAGAATACTGTTTCACATCACGTCAAGACAGATTTATCAGAAACCTTGACTGTGGACGAATAGACAAACGGACAAATGAGTGGTTATGAAAACACAACCCCCTCCACCTACAGCACAGAACCACCGGTTTTAATAACAGGAAATGGTGGGTGCAGCTGACAAGAGAATGTATACCTTAAGAAGAGATAATTTTATAAAAATATTTTTCAGAAACATCTTAATAAGAAATTTCACAAGATTATTAATATAACTTTTTATAGGTCTACATATTTATGTAATTTTTTAATTACGATATTTAATTAAATCGTTAATACAAAGTTTACATTCCTGTTTGTCTTGTATTTTTTCTACATATTATTCGATTCATTGATTGAAGAATTAATGAATCTTAATCTGGTAATCAAAAATTTACATCTCATTAAACGTTGGAAATAAGACATAAAATACTTTTAAGATTTATAATTAATTAATTAGCGAATTTATTATCAATTCAAATATTATTGGTTTTCTCCTATGTTTTACACGAACGTGCCGACGATGAAGTGGAACTATCATTGAGTTAGCCTCAGGTAAAATGCACGATCCAGTGTGAGAAAGAGCGTACCGACTGACGCCTTTCAGAGGAGAAAGAAGAAGAAAAAAAAAAAAGGCACAGATACCGGAATTTTATCTGATTCTTGAGAGAAGTGAACCTACCAGCTGTGTCTAGCATGATGGAGTGGTTCGTCTTTACTGATCTTATCCTCGGACGTTCTTTATAACATTACTGAAGAGTTTGACAATTCATAGCGATTAGAAATCGTCTCTTTGACAAACCATACGACAAAATGCGTCCTTTTGACTTCCATTATGTCAAAAAATAACCGATAGAATCTTGTTTATTTAGATATAAATTCTTTTTCTTACACCTTCCAACCGAGCCAATTCCCATTATTTATGATATAACTTTCAACTTGTTTGTTTAGTACATTTCAGTGATTTTTTTATGCTTTAATTTCTTAATATATTACGTTTAAATATTTAATTTTTAAAATAATATTTGAATTTTGTAAACGTTTATTTAACTCGCTTTGGTGCGGTTTTATAGAAGAATTATTTCTCCTTTTAATGGCAAGAATTTTACAACTTTACTAATTAAAATCTTCGAAAACAGGTTTTAGATCTTCCATTACAGGTTGCATTTCAACGCGTCAACACAGCTTAACTCGCTCCTATATCAGAATGATTACTGATAGGAATAAATAGGAATTTCTCTTAGATATTTTAACATAGAAACATTTATGTTTATAGGTCCACATTTTTTGAAAAATTCTCATGAATATTTTCCTATAACTCTTCGCTTATAAAGATAGAAACTTATAAAGAAGAAATGAATTTCAAGTTAGTTCTGTTTAATAAAGTTTTAAATTGTATGAATATTTAAATTATTTTTAAATGGAAAAACAATTAAATTATTTTAAAAAATACTTCTAAGAGCGATTTTATCGCTTTCAATAAATATTAATAAAGTTATTCACGAAAGATAAAACTGTAAATTATTATCATGTAAACATTTTATGGTTATATAACCAAAGATTTTAATCTAAATCATTTTAAAAAGTTATTATTCTTTTATTTAAGCTTAAATATATTTAAAACAACTAAATTAAACAATTATTTTACGAATGCCAATATTATCGAATAGCATGAATACAAAGAATCTCTTAAAAGGGTTTATATCTTAGATCTAATAAGAATAATTACCTTTAAGTTATGCTAAACACCTTAAACTTCCAATTAAATTAAATATATGGCAGTTTTAAGTCTTCTTTGATAATTGCTTCAGAAATTTAGTCTAAATCCTTATTGGAATGTACTTTATAAGAATTATTTATGTTCTTGAGATTGATCTAAAACCGAATCCTCTTAACAAGTAAATGAATTTCTTCTTGTTATTATAGAATTAAATATTAAATATAAAATCTATATTTTTATATATAGAGTTTAATTTTGTTTAAAATAATTATCTACATCATCATTAATAGGTAAAATAGCACTGGATTGTGAAAAAAAGTTTTTTATTCAAAATTAGGCTATATCTTTCAATTTTACCATTTTGGTTTTCCTTTTAATATTGTTTCCCACATAAAAATATAACACAATTATGCCATTAGATATCACAATATCTTTATAGTCATATTAAAGAAGTTTGATGGTTATTGACTCAAACTCAGTGACAAAGTAAGGAAATAAAATATTAAAAGCAGTCACGATTTTGATTGGCCATGAACTACTTAGTCCTTCTCTATCCTCTTATATATATATATATACACACACACAATATTTTATACATTTATAACTATATATGTACAGATATATAGAGCTGGTTTCTTTGTTTCCTCACAGTTTTTTCTATTATAAAATCGGTTAAAATTCCAATGTTTATATCGAACGACCATAATTGCGGTCGAGTATTTATAACGAATTAATTAAATGATATAAAACTGTAAACATCAATATTAAAAATTGACGTGAACTGAATATAAAATGCAATTTAAGAACCAGTTGAAATACCGATAGATAATCTGGATATTAAATTCAGGTCATAGTGACGTCGTTGAGAATTATCAGCCAATTAAAATTGAGGACAAAATCAAATAAAAAAATATAACAAAAAAAAAAATACAAAATAGAAATCGATTCTAGAACGAAAATTATGTAATTTCTTTGAAAGCCCATCAAAATTTTGATTAATTAAAGTGGAACGAAATATTATTATTGATATAGATTTCAATTGTCATTTTATAACGTCCCTCACTATTGGATGATATGAAAACAATAGAGTGACCTATATGAAATATTTTAAAGATTTTCGATATCGAGCACTAAAATAAAAAATAATAATAAATAAATAATAAAAGGAAGAAGAAAAATATATAATTTATATATTTAATTTGAATTTAATTTCAAATTCATTTGCTGTGTATACATTTAGTTTGTATAAAGTCCTTTAGACAAGTAGATAAATTAAGAATTAATATATATGTTTAGGGTGTGAAAAGATTTGTATTAATTTGATGGATTATTTGTTTAGATGTTACTGATGTAATCAAAGATACTCACCGTCATGACTTAAGTTATCAACAACTTGTCTAAAATATATTATCTTTAATCAGTATCTTTTAAAAACCAGATTGTCAGAAGTAAAATCTGGCATAAAAAATCGTTTTTATTAAATTTTTAATACGTATAATAATAATTTTTAGGACAAAATACTCAGTTCGATTTACATAAAAAAAATTTAAATATTGGAAAAGATATAGGACTTAAGACAAATCTATTGCTTAAATACAGGACCTCGTTTAGCAAATAAACTAATAATTAACATGTAAACATTGTATACAAGGAATTAGCAGTGTTTGGTTTCTTATACATCAGTAAAACTTTAATAAAATTTTAAACAATAACCTCATAAAATAATAATGAAAAATCGATTGTCAGCATTTATAGTCCATAATAAATGCCGTAAAAGATGTATTAACCTTTCATTAACGGCTGGGATCCTCCTATAACCTTCTTCACTTGTCTTTTTTATTATTATTATTTTTTTATTTTTAGGATTTCGCTATGTAACAGTCTTGTTTTACATTTTGTACAAGTATATCAAAGAATGGGTAACGAACATAAAAACTACCCAGGCGAGCAACTTTACTTAAGACCACCCACGAATGACATCAAGTTTCGACAATACCTCAGGCTTAATACCTCAGAGCGACAGTTTCTAATTCAAGTCGATTTTAATTTAATATCACATCATTGTTCTGGGTGGAGACTAAACTTGTCACTGTGATTGGTTTGTGACGACATCTGCTACCTATAGTTTTATTCGATTATAACAAACGCAATGAATTGTCGACAAGAATGCTTAAAAACTAAGTAGATACATATGTCTCCTGCATTATTTATGAAAAACTCTCATCGTATTCAAATTTTCATTGTAACGTCCCCTCTTATCAGTTTAAAGTAGCAACCTGATAAGTTTGTTTAGTAGCGAGATTTTAACTTAAATATTAAAAAAAAGGGGGTAGGAGAGAGATTGTAATGAGTCCTATGATCCTTTGTGCATGGTCAAATTTGGTTAATACTGCTAAATTATCTTATTATTGTCTTATTAACTCCCCTCATGATCGACACTCTAGGTATAAACTATTGTAAACCTGTTATTTAGGAGGACAAAATGTGACGTAATTCTATATAAGAATTAGCTTACTGTATATCTTGCAGGCTTTGGAAAATAATAATAGAAAAAAAAAGGAATCATCCATATAATTTGTGTACATCCACTTTTACGGTAAATCCAGATCAATCAATGTCATTTTGTTACAAAAGAAGTACATCAATCTTATTCTTATTGGCAAAGCTATTTATTAAACACCTTCTTCAGTCTTCTTCACGTTGTGAATTTAGGTTGTTGACTTCTATGTATAAATTCTAGTTTATATAATATCTGAAAGAAATTTTTAAAATAAATTACAGATTAAAATCACATTTTTAAAATAATTGAATAATTTTAAAATTAATTATAAGCGTAATATATTATATTATAAAGATTAAGATGAATACACTATTGTGTATCGTACGTAAGTTATAGAATGACATCTAGTATAAGTATAAAAAAAGTATGTCCATATGATATATTTTATTCATACCTAGATGTTGATAATAATGTTTTTCTATGTATTATCTATGTTTGAATAAAAAATTAATCAGATAAATAGCCTATTTAGGTCTACTAAGAATTGAAACAAATGTAAAATGTAAATAGTCTTATTAATAGACCTGTAGAATTATTAGTATAAAGTATTTATAGGTATAAAATGAACTTATAAATAGTATAAAATATAATTAGCTTGTTTTACTATATAGCTATTAATATAGACGAAATAATTGCAAATAGAGACTATAAATTATACTAAATAAATGTGTAAGGCACATTACAAATTTGAATAGATAGTTAATTTCTAGTAAGGGGGATAGTTTAGAGATTTATGAGAAGATTAACTTATAAAAATGTACTGCAATAAGCCTGTAGCCATAAAATACTGAAAAGTACTTCTTTTTTAATTTGTAGGTAACAGTTATCTCTATTATTATGTAGTGAATCATAATTCCAAGAGAAGGGATGAGGTCTTGGTTTTTGTAATATAATTACGTTTTGAAATATTATTCTTTTTTCTATAGGCTTAAACGCTCTGTGACCTCTTAGTTATTTGACAGAGAACCATTAAACATAAATTTGTCTGGTGTAAACTAGAATGTAGAACAAGAAAAATAAACAAATTATCTTAGCAAATAAATTATAGTTTAATCTTATCGTGTTCTGCAGAAAAATAAAATAACCCCATTACTTTTACTAAATCTTTAACTCTAAACTTTTAAAATGTACTCAAAGATCTCTTTTTCTTCGTAGTATTTATTTATATCTTGAGCTTCTATTCGAAATGTTCTCAGTTGAATGTAAATTCGACTGAATTAGGTTAGCTAACGAAAGAAGTTGCTTATGGTATCTACATTAACCGGTTATTGTAAAAAATATAAGCTTATTTTTATATAAAAAGTAGAAATAAATTGTTATTTAATATAAGTTTTATTATTTTACAGTTAAAATAATAAATTACTATGAAATAAAAACACTAAGTATTATACAAAATTATTCAGGACAAAATACTCAGTTCGATTTACATAAAAAAAATTTAAATATTGGAAAAGATATAGGACTTAAGACAAATCTATTGCTTAAATACAGGACCTCGTTTAGCAAATAAACTAATAATTAACATGTAAACATTGTATACAAGGAATTAGCAGTGTTTGGTTTCTTATACATCAGTAAAACTTTAATAAAATTTTAAACAATAACCTCATAAAATAATAATGAAAAATCGATATTATTTAAATAATTTTATATTATTAAATATGATAAATTATGAAAATATTCAAGCATTATAATATATACATAAAGTTTTAGCATGTGTAGATATATATGCTCTAATGAAATTCGTTATTCCCACACTACTAATTAAATTAGTATGGATGTAGGAAATTAATTATTAAGGTAATAAATTATAGTTTTCTTGTGAGAAAATTTAATTCAGGCAATAATTATTTCCACTTACAAACTGCATAATATATCTAGTAGATAAGCTTCACTAATTAGAGGATGACTATTTTTTTTTTTTTTTTTAATGAAATTAGTATGGATGTAGGAAATTAATTATTAAGGTAATAAATTATAGTTTTCTTGTGAGAAAATTTAATTCAAGCAATAATTATTTCCACTTACAAACTGCATAATATATCTAGTAGATAAGCTTCACTAATTAGAGGATGACTATTTTTTTTTTTTTTTTTAATGTAGATTAGACCCTATGCTATTTTATCTTACTTGGGTGAGATAAAACTGTATTTACGATCTTCGATCATGTCTCTGAAAGATTTTTTAAAGCTAGAGTAAAGATACGATCCTATATCTGTTAAAGGAGAGCAATGTTTACGCTAGAATTTTTCTGATTACGAACCGCTTTTACGGTGTTATTTCTATATTTTAGACTTATTTATAAAGAATTTAAGACTTAAATATATAAGAAAAGATCGTAAATTATTTATTAACTGTAAAATTTTACAATCTCGGTAAAATTACAAGCAGGAAGAAAAAAGAGAAAAATTCAGATTAAGTTAAATGAACAAGATTAGGTTTCTGATAACCAATCGAACATGACAACATTTAGTCACACCTACTCGAATTCCATTTTAATTCTATTGGTCGATAACCGTACGTTTCCATAGTAACGCACGTCGGTCATATCCATTAATCGACGACTTTATATTATTGAGACACGCCTACTACCGCGTCACGTGATTTGTCATTCTAGCCCCAGAATCTGAATATCGTTAGCGATATTTCCTGCATTTAATGAGTTTTTGTATAGAGAGGAAGTCGACTTTTCATTGAATAACGTGAAGAACTGATATCGCCAATGCAATTATTATTGAATTTATATGTAGACCTATATATACATATACACACACATCTATAAACGTCGATATTTAATTTTATATATGCGTTAATCTATTTTTTAAATGTCTTTCAACGTTTATTCAAAAGGCTGCTTACTTCATATTTACTTTAATTTTATGTGAGGATCTTTAATACGATAAATTTTAAATTCTTTAATATCTAAACGCAATATAATTTTTCTATATTTATTTTATATGTGAAGATTTTAAATGAATAATTCAATATTTTAATTCTTTTTGAGTAATTTTTTGAAATTAAACCTTTTAAAACAATTATAACCATTTTATTATTATAAATGCCATATATTTTAGTTATTTATCTAATAAAAAAATGCATAAAATTAGCGAATATAAGGAATTAAAAGCAAAATAATTGACCACGTAAGCACGGTTACTAATCACCCAAAAATTCATCACAAGCTTAATAAACATCATCATTATTCATTTTTATAACATAAAGTTTACAATAAAGGGTAGAAAAATTCTCACGCGAGACCTCACACTTTGTTAAAACCCCCGTTGTTCCTAAGTTCAAAGTTCAGCTTTTAAAGAACCAAACACCTGGAGTGATGACAGTGTTCTGAAAGGTACAACTTTGTTGCTTTTTTTTAAATGCTTATATGACAAATGTTTGTTAAAATTATTAAAATATTTTAATGTCAGAATCATAAATTATATTTTAAGACCCACCACGAAAAAACAATTAACAGTTGCTTCGTGCTCGTTCGTGTAAATATGCCCGCTATTCACTCCAAATATCTTCTGATAAAATTGACCAAGTATATACATATACTGTATACTGTATAAGATATATACATCTATTTTCCACATTATTAAAATTTCGTGTCGAGATAGGAGGCCATTTTCCGGGTTAAGATTTCAATTAAGATAGGGTTTTTACTGTATTATTATTATTATTATTATTATTATTATTTGTAACATTTTTGTGGATAAAATTTACAAATAAAGAAGTTTTCAGGTAGAAAATTATTGAATAATTTTAAATCATCTCTTATAATTAAATTAATAAAGTAAAATAATGATTTAATATATAAATTTAATTTATTCCATAAAGTTACTTTTAATAGGTAAAATATGATCAATACAATAATGCCTATAGGCTTGAGTGGATGTAATTATTTTCTCTATTTAGAGCTCATCATTAATCAATCTTTATTGACTGGTACAAAATGAATCACACAACAGAGGCCTCAAAAGGTTCGTAAAAATAAGCTATGGCAATTTGAGTGCGATAAAGAAAGTATACTATTATCATATGGATCACGTAATCTATAATAAATTACAATAACTCAAGAATACTGCAAGAGGAAAAAAGGTGCCATGTAATTCTATTTAGTGCTTTTTTCAATCAATAAAATTAAATATCATATTTCATGCGCTATTTAAGCCATACATAACTGTTAATGTGCCCTTGTGAGTATTTATAACTATCATCGCAGTCACCGTTTGTTGGTCAATTGCAGCTCACATCAAGAAAACTTGGAATAATCACGCCATTGTAACGATAAATCGATGATTAGTCGACTGTAATAAAAAATTTGAATGTGTTTATGACTCTTAACGCTAGCTAAACATTTATTTGAGAGTATTGAAACGCCAGTTAATAATACATCTCACGCTTAGCAATTGAAAAATAGTATTTACCTTAAATATTAAAATGAATTTTATACTGTGAAAGAATCATAATTTAGTTGATTAACAGATTATTATATTAATATTTTTACTCAATTTAAATCAATGTCATTTCTATTGCTTACTTTATTTCTTTCGTAAAATATATAATAAATTATAACTTAAATATCTACACTCTACTATCACAGTACAGTTTATTTATCTAAAACATAAACATTGTATGGTCTGCAAGCTTGTTATGTACTGTACTGTATACGATTTATGCATATTTATTTTCTTACAACATATATAAAGTAGATTATGTAGATTTCATACATTATAGCCTATACATATTTACATGTCTATGAAGTTGGTCTCCGCATTTTGTACTGGTATAAAATTTACACAATAAGTTACTCGTTATTTTGAGGTTTATTCTTTAATATTACATTGTACTATAGTTTATGCGATTTTAAAACTCGGGAGCCAACTTCACAGACATGATATTTATGCATATACATATTACATATAAATACATATATACTGAAAACTGGTTAGGCTAAAATATTACATAAAGTAATTATAATAATGTAATATCATATATATAACATTTATATATGTATATAAATTCGCTTAAACAAATCCTGTATAATCTATCAGCAATGGGCGCACTCTTAAGTATTTAGCCTAAGTAAACTATAAGTGGCCAGTCGCCATATTATAAGGGTGGATATACACACTTTATCTATAAATTTGATAAACATGTAATACATATAATGCGAATGATGCATTTTGAAAATTTTGTATCAGCAAATAATATGAAATTTTTATATTTTAAACTACTATTTTATATTAAAAAATGAGATCGAATTTTTCTATAAATTTCTGAATTACTGTTATTTATTTCAGTAAAATACTCTGATAAATATAACAATATTATTATATTAAATATTTAATATTTATTTTCAATGTTAATTGTATCAGTCAACAAGAGCAATTTAATACACTAATTTTATGTATTTGAGAGGTTTTTTTTTTGGATATATACAGTAACTTGCAATATAAACATTAATTTATAATTTCAAATTAAATAAATTCGTAATAAAATCAAACAGATTTGTAAACAAATAATTAACTTCTGATTATCTAGTTTTTTAATTAATTATTAAAGAATTTCCGGCGGGTTTAGTTTTGTTCGAGGGTATATAAAACATTGGTTTAACAAATTTTGATAAGAGTTTATAGTCTAGCTAGTGATTAATCGAAGTGTGAAGATACATTGTGTTTTTTTGATGGATACGGATTTTGCGTGTGCTTAACATCTAATAGATAAAAATTTTTGATACTAGTCTAAAGTACAGGATACTACATTATAAATTTTATTTCTGCGTATAATAAATTTATCTAAAGTATAATCCTTTATTAGATTTTATCGAAATAATATGTGAAGCTCAAATTAAAATCTAGGATCTTAAATGAATGAAATGATGCACTAAAGATCAATGGGGTGGAAATACAAAACGAAATTATGATAAACATCTGAGATAGTATTAGTATCTATGAGAATCATTCAACGTATTAGATTAGAATAAGGATAAAGTAGGGATTGAACTTATATTATGATTTTAATAAGGAACAATGAGGATAAGCGCCAATTTAGGGGTGTAAAGGCAAATGTTCGGGGTTCTTAGTTATGTGGACCACGCCAAGCAAACCCTCTCGTTTTCTCTGACATAAATATACCTGTCCGAAATGTAGAAAGGAAAAAAGCTCAGGTCGAGCCGTTATGATTTATGATCAAACGGTAGACATGCAAAAAGTTACCGATAAAGTATCTACAGATAATAATAATCTACAGAGAGCAATTTAAATAAAATTAGTATAATTTTGCGATTACTAAACATTAAAATTTCTAGCAGATAAAGTTATAAACGATATTTAAAAGCGGCATCCAATTTTTGATATAAATACCTGAAAAGCGGTTAGTTTTCTCCAATACAACCCCTCTTCCTTGATTTATTATAGAATTTATACAATAATTTCCTTTTTCCTATAGCTGATAAATATTCATTTAAAGTAATATATAATTCGGTTGTAATACATTTTAAATAAATCTTAGAAATAACATTTTCTTCATTTTTTTTCAAACCAGTTTTTATGTGACCTACGGGGTCAAAATTATTCTACGGGGATTTTGATAATAGAGTCATAATTTTTTAAACAGTTTCATGTTATCACTCGGCTACCTAGACTCCCAATTTTCATTTAAATAACCGAAGCTGTTAATAGTTATATTATGAAGACCTGCCCATGATCATGTTCAGGAAACAGGATCCATATGCAAGACTATAAAAGAACTACTTTATCTCTTGCATACAAATAGGAAATGTTTCTTATTTAGATAGACCAGGATTACAGCATAGCAAACAAGTCATAAATAGTTTGAATGTTGAGTTTTCTACGTTATTAACCTTTAAGTAAGTAAACACTCTCGATAATTTGTGAAAAATGGACTCAATATTTTATTTCAAAAAACAATAAATGATTATAAAACAGGATTATTTTCCTCTGTTAGAATTATAGTAGAAGCTGACAACTCCAATACGAAGCTACATATTAGAATGTCAGTAAGTGTACGATTTATTAAATGTTTACATGCAATATAGATAATGAAAATTTCAATAAATTATATTTTATTTTGATATAAATTTATTCAAATTTGTGGACGAATTAAAAATTATGGAAATCATTTAAACAGGAAAGAATATTTAATGAGGATGTGTTAATATTTGGAAATATCAAAGAATTAGCGCTATCGATAAATTGCACCGATAGCTCGAAGTTTACAAAAAAAAGGAGTTGTGTAACAGATACCAGATTGCCCCAGGTATAAACATGCTATAACAATTTGAGGTTTGGCAAAAGTGTTGTAAAAACATAATGGCTTTTCAAAGTGAGTTGAATATGTAAAGACGTGTGCAGGCTAATGTTTCCTATTTCCTGAGACCTATTTTGTTCGGTTTGAACTTAAAAATCACTCAATATATTACACGAGATTAAAAAAAAAAAAACTTTAATTATATCATTACGATATTCCGCAAATTTTCTTATCGATAATTATATTTATGGTATGGTTTGTAACCATGTTTATTAGATATCATTTCAATTTTTTTAAGCATTCGAAGCGCGTGATACAGAGTAAGTCTAATTAATTAACGATGATGCATCACTAAATAATTATTGCTTAAAAAATTTGTTTACTAGACCCTGACGAAACGGTATATTTCATTTTATTAATTGGTTTACATTTTACATGTCTAAGAATAAGATTTTTAGAAAATTAATACTTCTGCTCATTTTTATCACTTTTTTTTTAAATAAAAAAGATGAAAATGAAGAATGAAAATACTTAATGCGTACACTGGTTAAAGTTTAATTTATTAAAATAAGGGATAAAAACTAATATTTGATAACGATATCAATATACATTAGGAGCATCAAATAAGTAGTTTCTGCCCATCTATTTTACATGTTAGAAACAGCGACAGTGAAAGAGTGCCCTGAGGTATATGTGAGACAAGCTCGTCAGTCACAATGCCAGACGTTGGAATGCAAAAGATGGACAGTTAAAGTGTGACTAGTAATATGAGAGGGTAGAAAAGACTATCTGTCTCCCTCGGGGCTGCTGTCTTTATCTGCTACAGCGTCTCCAATTAACAGTCGTAAGAGGTGAGACCTTTTTAAATCCTATGTAAATACTTCCATAATTTCTATTTACATAAATATATTAGAGTTATTACATTATTTTCTGTTATCAACTGGTTTTTCGTGTCTGAAACGATTCCTTCTGTTGGCAAAACCGTTCTTTCGTATTGTAATTAAAATTTATTCATTCATCTCACTTATAATAAACCTGTTGCTAATCATGGGACGAACGAGCGTGATAAGTTTGAAAATTTTTAATCGAAATATTACATTTTTTCCTTTGCCTATCGGTTAATTAGAAGGATACTGTCGGGACGAAATTGCTCCTCCACTTAACTTATCATGTTGACGTTACTGGTAAACTTACCATAGTTTGAAACTATTAATTATGTGGATTTCTTTTTATATTTTAACAGATTGATTATATTGTTAAAAATGCAAAGTCGCAGATGGTCAAAACTTTTCCAAGAAATGATTTTTATGCATTTTTTTGCTTTTACATAATTTATATGCTGATAAATAGATTATTTATTAAAATGTATGCTTAATATATATAAGTTTATATATTAAAAATTTTAAGAATATTAGCGAAGGAACTTGTATGACATCAATTCTACGTGTACGATTGATGTCGTACGAGTATGTTCACCAAATACGTGTCAAGAATATTCAGAAAGTAGTTCATACGTCATCAATGCCATTTAAACAGATTGCATCAATGAGATCGCGGCCATAGAATTTAGAAAACAATAAAAAACCACAGTTTAAAAATATTTCATTATCCTAAATTATATATATTCAAAATTGTTATAATCATTTTAGCAAAAGTATAAACCGTAAAGCGATAAAGGTATAATTTGATATTCTGAACATTCCAGATTTTGGTGGCAAACCATTAGACTCCATTTTGTGGTCTATAATAATGCCATTGCTCTTTTTTTTATACTAAAACTTTCTCTTAGAGGAGAGTATGCTGACCTATAGGTGCAGCATACGTGTGCACATTACAGAGAATTGAATCAGCAATAAACTTGATCCAAAATCCTGTCGTGCAGGGGAAGTTCAAAATATAGAACTGCTTCGTCTCACATCATAAACTTTATTAGAATGACGCCGTTCCAGTAACACTTATTATCACCATAAATGAAATTTATGACATTAAAAAAATGGTGTAAAATGAGAATTGTATATAAAGTGGACACGTCGATAATTAAAACTACTTTTATACCATGAAATTTTTAACTTAGTTCAAAATCATAGCTATAAAATAATTCTTTATATAAACTGTATAAGGTATACTTTAATAATTAATAGACTATAAAATAGACTTTATGGAGTAATTCGTAAAAAATCATAAATTATGATTTTAAAGGCCTAAATAAATATAAAAATCATTTTAAACCTAAATAAATCTAAGGAAACTTTATAAAATTGTATATATATATAGCTTAATGAGTTTATTACGAATTATTTTATAATTTATATAATGTTGATATTTACTGCTAATGATATTCTAAGTATAAACAATATTAAGTTAACTTGTAGTATTATAATACAATAAGTAAAGCAGATTTTAATTTGCAATTCTATATATTCATCAACTTATTATATTATACCAGTACAGCCTAGTTTGATATTGTTTATATTCAGTGCATAATTGGTAATAAATATTATAGGACTACAAATTATAATAATAATAATTCAATTAGCATAACCATTTGAATCTTTTCATTGATAAAATAAATTTTTTGTTTATAATAAGATCATTTCATATATATATATATATATATATAATATACATGTCTTCATTATATCATCTTTTAAAATAATTGTAAACTGTTTTTAACATACAGGCCTGATCATATTATATAGTTTTTAGTTATCATTTTATCTATAAGATCACTGCTGTAATTCACACAGCTATGGTAATTCATATTCAAATATAGTTTTATAATTTATACATAATTAATTACAATTGATACACATATGTGCTATGGAATATTTTTTATTATAAGCTTAAAACAGCTTGTTTTATAATAATTTATATATAAATACTATGGACCTTGCTTTTACATTTGCTATTGCTATTATGATACAAACTAGACTTATAATACATAATAATTTAGATGTAGTATAATATATATATAGAATAGTATAATAGTATATNTTATACTATATCTAAATTATTATGTATTATAAGTCTAGCTCGTATCATAATAGCAATAGCAAATTCTGTATATACATATAGAACTTTACTATAGAACTATTATACACTTTACATAATATACTTTATATATTGATATATAGGATTTTCTATAAAGTTTTTGTGTATTTAAACTTTAAACTTAGTTCAGTTTCCTATTTATTTAGAAGTTTAAAGTTATAAATTGTGATTTTTTTTAAATATTAAATATGATTAAATTATGTATACAGTGTTAGTTTTATAAGTTATTAGATTTATGTAATTTTATAATTTATAAAGGTCTACAAGATGCAAGAATGAATTTATGGATTATATCTTTTATTCCTCACACTAAAACCTAGATATAATTTAATATAAGCTCTGCTTAGTCTTATCTAAGTTTTAATATGATTTAATATATTGTAGTAACACTAAAATTTATATTTTATATAATAATTATATTAATTTTAATTCATTATCGTTAATGAGAGATTATTGGACTACATTAAAAAACTAATAAAATTATGATAATATAGGTTTAATAAGAATAAGTATGCTGTAATTGTTATCATATTGTTTACTAATTTTAATATATCAGTAGACGTAATGCAAATTAGTGTCCTACTTATAAATGTTAATACTATAAAAAAATAAATAAATGGAGGTACAGTATATCTAAATTTAAACAGTTGTCCAATAAACGTAAATAGTAGAATTATACGTTTTACGAATGTTAAGGTAACATTAAATATAACATTGTAGAAGAATAGTGTTAAGGGAAGAAATATAAAAAGAGAGGCAGAATTTGATTTATTGTATATAATTTTTTTATGCAGTCGTTTAGCCTAGTTGATGTTTTGTCAGCGCGATTGTTGAGGGAGGTCAATCGTGACTGTCTTTCAAATAAAGGTGCGGCACAACCGAGTCTTACGTCTGTTGAAACGAAAACCCGAATTTTAAAAATATTTTTAAATTTAAAAATAAAAACTATTATGAATGGCGTATTTCTCTATAATACATATTTTTTATTTTATAACGCGAGATTACCTTAAACGTCGATTCTCGAGTAGAATTGGCAGTAAGGCTAATATACGAGAATATTATTCAGTTTTGAATTTAAATATCATTGAAAAGCGCATTAAATCTTTACTTCTGTCCAGATAAAAACATGTTTTCGAGAGTGTCTGTTAGTTTAAGTTAAGTGCAATGCAAATTTAAAGCTTGTTTTTTAAGTACTTTCAAAAGGCAATTGATGGAAGGACACACAGATACAAGCTTATTCCTGTAATCATGATTGATTTATGTTGTACGTATGCTATTTAATAAGATAGGAGAGTCTGTCAAATTATAAAAGATTAAGTTTGCTAAGAATATTTATTTTTATAGTTGATTATTCTGCGTCACATTAAGATGATTTAAGGAGGAAACGATTATTTAAAAATTAATTCGAGGAAGTTAAAATCGAGCGATCTATAATTTCTTCGCTACTGCCCCTATTTCTATTATTTCGTGTGAATTAAGAATTTATAAATCTAAAATACTAGAACGTATTATTAAATAATGCTTCCTTTTTTTAAAGATCTTATGTATTATGAAAAATAGTTATATAAAAATTTAAAAATTCTGAGAATAAAATAATTTCTTCATAACCATATATCGAGTGGCGAATGGTTCTCAGGATATAATCATCACATCATTAAACATAGCAAAGGAGGAGCGGATGACTATCAGAAAAAACAACTAAAAACCGAACAGGTAGGTAACATCACGTGGACTTTTCCCATTGAGATCGTGACGTGAGCGTGAGAAATTGACCAAAAGGTTGTAATCGTGACACGCTCCCTACCTCGCACTTCTTTTTCTCTTAACTCCGAATCGATTCGGTAGATTTAAAAACATTTTAAAATTGATATTAATGTATTTTTGCGCCAATTCTTTTTGTTAGTTATAATTTTATTTATTTCTCTTCTTCCCTTGTTTATTTAAGTGTAGGAAATATTGTTATAAACTTATACGACACGGTTCTTTCGTATGGTATGTGTTTCAATGCGATAATATATTAACAAATTACTAACATGCAGGGGTACTGAAAGGCTACTGTAGAAAGATTAAGCTACCGATTTTTAACAAAATTATGAAGACCACACACATAGAAGCAGATTTAAGATATCTTAAATAGCATTTCTTCCTAGAGGAATCGGCTCATTGCTAATTCTTATCTCGTAGACTTCTTGGATTTGACGATTGATATAGAACATTAATGACTATACAAATATAAATCATTACAAATTAAGGGTGACTAGTGATATTTTCGAGAATTTTTACCAATATTTTACCTTATATCTCCTGTCATTAATCTGTGAACCGAACTCTGAACGCATCATTAAAGTCAAGCCTGATAAATAACTCGAATAAAATAAAATATTTGAAATATTTGTAGACATAACTTAGAAGGGAAGAAAAACTAGAAAAACTATTACCCCGAAGAACTAAATTCGAATGTAGACATTGCCTATAGACAATTATGGTAAGATAGTTTAAGTTAATAATCTTTTATTTGTTTTTTCCAAATTGAAATTTAGACAATCCATTAATAGTGGAATGTCAATGATGGTTGTCGGATCGCTTAACCTCAATTTTAACCTTTCGTTCTACTTTGAGTGACGCCAATGTATGCATTATATTCCCAGTTTGCACTAAAAGAGACACATGCGACCTCACAGAAGAGAATAAACCTTACAGAAGTATTTTACTTAATGGTTCAAATGTCAATTGTATGTTTAGTTATATTAGAACAATGGTACTGTTAAGGCACGCGATCATTTATCCGAAAAAAAAGGGCGCGTGTTGTAATTTGGATGTGGCTAATCGTTTGTACTGTTTGGAGTGAGAATTAACGGATCGGATTTTGTAACCAAGAGTTTAACATGGGAATTTATGAATAGGATCTTTCATACGAAACGGTTTGATTAGAGCTAGATATTAAAATTTTTCTACCGAATTAAATATCTTAATGTTCTTGCTATATCCTGTATGATAATGTTTTATGCATGAATATAACTAATTACATAGTTATGTTAATGCTTAAAACGAGTTTAAATCTAATTCTTCATAATAATAAATAACAATTTGTAAATTTATTAACAATTATGAATGCAATTATAGGACCACCTTAAAATATATACCTATCAATTCTGTATATGATTACTCAACTCTCCCATGAACACACTGAAATACTTATTTAAAAAATATAGTTATAGAACAGCGCAATTGATCATGGAATGACAGTTTCATAACAAAAAAATTGATAAGTCTTAATAATTTAATAAGGTAATAAATTCGCATATAATTTAGTATGGTAATGTATTAATTCTATAATAAAATGAAGTATTTAAGTGTAGGAATATAACTAAATAATAATATTTTTATGATGTTCAATAGAATAACACTTTAATGGATTACATGACAAGAATCACTAGTTAAGTCTTCTTCATACTTGGCTAATGCTTAATTAAAGAAATTCAATGGTAATTTTTAATCCAATTTCTTTGGCTTTAATAATTATTCATTGCTACAATTAAGAGCTACGTTTACAGAGGATCTTCTGTAATTGTGATTTTTATAATGCTTAAAAGTTACAAATTAAATCTAAAATTTTATTCGGAATCTTAATTAAGAGAGAATTCTTATAATAATTTAATAGAGATCTTCCAGATGCTTAATGAATTCAGAATTATCAAGTAGCATTAGTTAATGTAAATTGATATTAATATGACAACAGTTTAATAAGGCAATATTAAAATATATATCACGAATTTGGCATACTTTAAATAAATGTCGAACGGTGTAAGCGTTTTTAGGGTGCCCAACATAACATTATCCATTTTATCATAAGAAAATGTTAAGTCGTGGCACCCAGGGACACCTACACGATCCAAATTTATTTAATTTTCGAGATAGAACATTACCGAAAGACTCGACTAGACACATATAAGATAAAAACAACAAAGTAATAATCTTATACGTATTCTATGCCTTTAAAATTATCATTATTTCTCTCTCTAGCAGCACCAGCCCGCAGGTATATCGAAATCTCTTGAACACTATATAGTAGTTTTGCGTGTAGATAAGCAGTCTATTTTCGTTCCATGATCTCTACTCGTCACAGCAGCAGATTTAGTGAAATAGGTGCGCCGACATATTTCCCGACTGGTTCGACTAAGTACAACGATTAAAATCACGAAACGTGACTGAGAACTATGTACCCTTCTTCACAAAAATAGCAGACATTGTGTACTATAGACAAAAACCAGTGGACTGTACTGTACAGTACGTGCCGATAGAAGACACATTCAAATACTAAAACACGCGCCTTAACTAAGAATAATACCATTAATAACGTGTTAATAAATAAGAATTTTTACTAATTTAGCGAATTCTCGAATGACCAACTTTCTCATCACGAAATTTTGTTCGTCGTATACACGAATTTGTAAATAAGTATGAAGAATGGCTTAATTAAATGATGTTTAAAGGAAGATTTAAGAAGAAATTTCTTCATAATAGCTTAGTTACAGTTGGTTTCTTTAAACACCAATTGGTAGATGCGAACCAATTAATGAAGTTTTATCAGGCGTGTATACGATTAGCACCGCCTTCAAGTATATAGGTTATATGAAATCTATAATTATCTCACCTATTTCTAAAGAGGAAAACTTAAGAAATACATTACTTAAATTTTAAAAATTCGACCTCTTTTATTATCATTTAATTTTTCTATAAGCGACAATATGTTCTGTGTGATCCTGAATAAATTTACTATTTTTGACTGCTTAATTAAGTTGTATTTAATTCGGGATAAACTTTATAATAATAAATACGAACTGAAACTTTATCTAGGTCAAAGTTCTATAATAATCTTGATTTTTCAAAGTTTTAAATTTGAAATTGTTCTGTCCTCGGGGATTTTTAGTAAATTGCTGCTATCCACAGATACTTGGTAAAATTGTTGCTATCCTCAGGGATCTCTAACAGTTTGCTTTTCAACTTAAGATGATAGTTTCTTTATCACAGGACCTTTATTATGAAAAAATGACTACTGTTGTAAAACGCGTTATCCTTGACCACTGACCGTATTATTCGGATAATCACACATTAAACTTCACCAAAAATTATCTATGAAGACATTATCTATCAAACCATTTTCATTTCTAGGAAAGAAAGAGATTCTTTCAAGTTTGACATTCTAGAACGGTTAAAGAAGAAGAGTTAAATTAAATAATGAGAGTGAAACTTTAAAGATTAATTCTAGTATATTCTAAGAAGAATACCTCGAAGACTGATTAAGTCTTATCTTATTATTTTTTTTATTTTTTGTAACTTTTATACTGTGCATCGAGATAAGGATTTAAATGCTCTACTGTTTATCTATTGAAATGGTTAACGAGAAAAGGGAGAAGAAGAGAATAAAAAATTGCATGCTGTAGGAAATTTATCAATTCTCCTTTTATCGTTAGCGAGAGAAACCATTGCCATTAGATAGGAATAAAAAAATGAAAAATGATTAGTATGAGAATAATGGAAGTACGATAAATTAGAATGGATGTTAGAAAAGAAAGAAAAATAAAAAAATAAGAGCTTAAAGTTGTTTACATCAATGAAACCTGCATCACGTAGTTCTTATATTGCTTTTACATCATGACCTTTTCTCATATCTTATGTTCGTTAATACCTTTTAGTGCAAAAGAACAGGATACAAGTTAAAAATATAAAGGCCTATCTACTCAAATGCCTTCATATATTAACTATCTTCTAAATACAATTTAACATATGCAATCTAAGAAAGGTAAATGTTTATTTAAACATATCTTTCAACTAAATAATTTCAAAAATATTTAGTAAATTTGTAGATTTTAGGTTTTAATAATAATAAGAATAATAATACATCTTCAATTTTTAATCGGTAAATATCGAATTGAGAAAAATTAACCTAGTTATAGTATAAAAAGTTTAAGCATTACGTGCTTAAATTTTGAAGAAATATCTTAAACTTTAGACTATAATTGAAAATATTTTGTTTGTTATATATACGGTATTTATTTTTTTTAATGCTGAAATAATTTGCCTAATGTTGCTGGAAATATTAAAAAGCTATAAATTATAGAATATAAAAATAACATTACAATTCCTCAGGAACTTTTGCTTAGAACACTGTGTATTGTAAAACCGTCACATTGATTTTTCGCATCATACGATTTGCAACTCCTTTTAAAATTAATTTTAGTAACTTCGGATATTGTATTCATTCATTTTCAATATTTCTGAATAATCTAATATAATGACATATTAAAATTTATCATTCATACAGAAGATTGTATAGACAACGTTGACGTTTTCCCTGAAACTTTCACATAGAACACTGTGTTTAGCTGGGAAGCCCAACTTTCCTATTTATCTTCGTTTCGTACGCGTTAAAATTTTCTAATTTTTAAAGAAAATCCAATAAAATTGAGTACTTTAATTAATATATTTTCTATGTGTGGCAATTAAAGTCATAGAATTACTTTAATTTCAAGAATTTGTCATTAATCACCATTGAAGAATATATAAAAAAAACACAGCATTTAAATTAATTTCAATGGATGCTATTATTACTAAATTTAATCTAGCAATTTTCGAATTTTGGAACGTTTTTGGATGTTGAAACATCACATTGTATGCTATAATTTCTATTCTTTCACTTATTGTTTATCTTACACGAAAAGGAAAAACAAAATAATAATAATAATAAACGAAGTTCTTGTTCGGCATTTATCCTAAATCCCATTTAGTTTTGATTAACGGAATTCTTCCAAAAGAAGATAACCTTAAAAATAAAGAAAAGCGTGTCCTATATTACTTAGCACGATAAAAGTGTCTTAGTATGATCACAGTTATTTTAAAGTACAGAATCGCCTCATCTTATCTTCAACTTTTAAAAGAGTTTATATAAAATGTAAAAATGAGCAGAAGGACGTTGTAATTATCATAAAAAGAGGTTAACGGACGGTTTACTTTCTAAGATAACACTCATTTAGAAGGGTTTATCGTAAGTTAACTTCACACAATGGACAGTTTGACCTTCTAAGCAACCCCTCTTTGTGAAGAGCGCGTGCTGGCGATTAAAGTACGCATGCCCAATTCTGTCTTAAATCCCCTGAATTGTCTAAAATACATTCCTTTGGGTACGTTTACCTGTTGCTGAGATTTTTTTTCTTACTTCCTCCTTGTCTAAATCAGCTTTTGTTAAGTTGAACAACCTTTTCTCGGCCTACTTTTTCCAAAATAGTTAAAGATGAGATATAGATTATCTCACTTATGTAATATTGCCGCGATTTTTCTTAAAAATCATCAAAGATTTCGGCGTGATGAACGGGAGAATCCTTCCTCCTAAATTCACTCGGGACATCGTTAGTATTCAGTTTTTGTTTCCTCTAACCGCATTTGCTTACAATAGATGATATCTAATTTTAACATTAATTCTGTCATAAGAAAAGAAAACACGAAGGAAGGGAAAGCGATTTGAGTAAATATCCGTAACTAATTGATTATACAATTTATGAATTCGAGATTTAAAAAAGAAACTAATTTGAGACTATAAACCGATTTTTTTTTTCACGATGCAAGAGCAACATTAAGCAAGAAATATTGTAAAATATAAATTGTTTTAACGTTAAAATTATAATTATTTTATAAAACCATTATTAAATGAACATATTTTATTTTATAATAGTTATAAATTTATAAATCAGGCTAAAAATCCGAAAATTATCAAGAATTAATGATGAAACTAGTAAAATTCGATTCTATTTTGCAAGAAGATACTAAAATTGGAAATAGTCTGAATTATATTTTAAAGATTTTAACAGAGCTATAAAATATTATAATTTATCTACAATTAATGAATTAACTAGAGATTAATTTTATATTTTCAGTATCAGTGCAGATAGATAAGATTGCTCTTTTGATGAAAGCTCAATAATCACTAATTTTAGCAATCTGTCGATTTTCTTGAATGAATAAAATTTTTTGAAGTAATTTTTATATAAAAATCGTAAGAAACCTTCGCAGTGTAACCAATCTTATCAAACCGCTTGGAACCTCAAACTCTTCCATCAACACGTGACTTCCACCCACATACCCTCCTCTACAATTATGGCATTCGGGAACCGGTTTTAAAACCGTGGAAGATTTTTTTTTTCCTTCCCTCTAGTAGTTTCTCTCAACTTTTCTTTTTCTAACTCGGTTATTAAACGAACTACCAATTTTGATGTGTTAATATTCCATGCATGGAATGTTTCCTGAACACCGTCATTCTGTTTACTTAAAGAAATTTAGATCCCTCGACCGTTTAAGACGTGTATAAAACGTAAAATAAACTGGAAATTTACTTGTATTTCCATCCTGTTATTATTATATACTTGAATGTACTGTACTGTGCAATACAGTAAAGTACAATTTAATTTTTGATTTTCTTTAGTAATTTTATGTGCTTATGATCACGTAAGAATTAAAATTAAGCTCGAAATTTGCATAACTATAACAATAAAAACCAGAATTGAAACTAATATTAAGTAAATCTGAAGGGGGTCGAGAGAAATTGAAATGCATTCAACACCTAATGGAGTTAGACATAAATTGTAGGGGTTTTTTTTTATTCTCCTAAATCTTTTAACTTCATCAGAAGTCATTCATCAGCCAAAGACAGCATAACCTCTGTCGTCTGGTGGGCAAACTTTTTTATTATTTTACGTTTTCTCCACTCGTCTATCTCCCTTAGGGTTGAGGCGTGGTTGGTTTTAAAATACAACACCTGTTATGCTTAGCTTACCTAACTGTTTAAGAACGAAGAGAGACACACAGGAATGTAACTATGTTAAAATTTGTGGAAAATTACATGATTAATTTATTCTACGGCGTTAATTTCTTGCCTCAGCAATCGTTGTTACTAACAGGAATTTGACCCGAAAATAAAATGGTTGCAGTAGTAAAAGAAACGTCACACAGGGGGGAAAACACGAGCACACATGAGTTCTGTTTCGTTTATCGATAGAAATTAGGACAGTGGGATGACGTTTTTGTATTAATTCTTTAACGTAAGAACGGAATTTAACCATTTTTTGATGTTAATGGTTAATGAGAAATTTCTATTAAGACATCAGAAAAATCTGTAACTAATAAATATACGCACGCGTATGTAGAACCTATTTCTTATGACCCATTTATAGTAGTCACATGACACTAGCCTATCAGAATGTCGTTACGTGATGTCACCAATCGATTCGCTAGACGAATCGATATAGAACAGCTTTATGGTGTAGCTTATGGAATTGGGCGTGGTGCAAAATCAGACACTCTCAACCTAGGCCTAAGGGGGTTTTGTTTAATGTGGTTTATATGTGATTTTCTTCGTCCCCTCTTTTAGATAGTTTAGGAACATTTTTGCTTTCAATTTTTCATAATGTACAGAAGAATAAAAATTTACAAAATTATCAATTTATTTTGATATTTTGTAGATTGAAACATGCACTCTAAGCTTATAGCTTTTATATATATAAAAGAAAAGCTATAATCGATTCGAAAAAAAAGAAAATTAAATTATTTATAGTCGATGAAATGTATTTTTTTATTATTTGGATATTTTTGAAATATTAAATTAAATTTTTTAATAAATATTTTGGGAATTTGCCATCTTTTCTTCGTGAATATATTCTTTAAGAGGTTTTGTATCGCTTCAAAAATAATTTATTTTTATAATACGGATTTTTATGAAGATATCTTTATATAAGCATAGATTTTTTAAAATATAATTTATAAAACATAACTTTGAAAAACTTTCTCAATAACTTTTAATTAATGAAAATAAAGAAATACATATTTACTTTGACAGAACTATCAACAAACATAAATGTTGTAGCTTTTTCATAGTTAAAGATGTGTTAATATGGGCGTACGAGTCGGGAGAGAAGGAAAAATGGACAAAGTAAAACCCCCCAAAAAATCGGACAGGGAAAGCGAAAAGGTTAACAAATGAATAAGCGATGTAATATTATTGACACTTGTGTTTTCATTAGTGTAAAATTTCAGAAAAATCAACCCCCTCTGCCTCTTAATCAGTGTCTCCATACACCCATGTAAATTAGTTTAAATACAGAAATTCCTCCATAGATTTATGTAAAAAATTTAGTCAATGGATAGAAATTTTCGACCAATTTTAACAAGAATACGTGAGAAAAACTTAAACAAGTTTAAAGACAAATTTGAAAATGCCGAACGAGTATTGTAACATTAAAAATGCAATTACTTTTAACAGGGATATAAGATCATCGACATTAAATAATCTCTTATATAACAAAAACTGCTTATTATTGATTTCCATTCTCCCATAGTCATTTATCAGAGCAATCAATGGTAGATGGTTGTTACTTAAGTACGCTAGTGACGTCAAAAATCGTGTTAACAGTAACCTCTACCGATTATTAATTACTGTACAGAATTAAGGAAAATACTCAGAAAAAAGCAATTTTGCTGTGGGAAGCCATTTTTATTCGGATCACGTTAAGAATAAACTTCCAATGAAGCACGTTTTTCAACTGGTTTTTCTAGATATTCTCTCTTTTTTTTTATTTTCTAGCTACCTATATTATTAGAATAATCTAAAGCTTATAGATTAAATATATGCATTGTTACGTATGTATCGAAAATTAATTGAATTTCGCTTTAATGCTGAGAGTATTGGCGAGGAAGAATTTTGCAAAGCTCAACGAACTCGTACGTCTACCTTCTATTTTAAATTAGTCTACATCTCGTTGGGCCTCTTAAATTTATCTTTTGATGAAAAAAAGTTTTCCTGGAATAATTACTAGTTAAATTTTTAAGCCAGTTTAGAAAATATGCATTAATTAATAATTAAAATCACGATTTGTAAAGAGAATCTTCCCGCTCTCCATGCACTTACACCATAGATGCTCTGAATAATATTCGTTAAATTTCTCAAAGAGAAACTCAACCATTAAAATGTAGAGTATTTCATTATCTATCATCTTTATAGTCATCGACATTATTGACTTCACTTCGTTAATTAAAACGTTCTATTGAGATTGAAAGTTTCAGAATTCTACACAGTTAGGCGCTCTTCCTATTCTTAATGAATACTCAATTAATTCTGTTAGATTTTTTCTATTCAATAATTAAATATTTATGCCATAAAAACAGCACGGCATAGTTTTTATAGCGTAGTTTAAACGCTAAAAAAAGGGGAGCTTCATTCATAAATTGGATACTTCTCCAGCAATTAACATACGAACTTATCGGTTTAGTATCGGAGCACAAATAATAGTTGTTGAACCATAATAAGAGTGAATGATAACAAAGATCCCTTGACGTTGAAATCACGTGATAAAGAGTAAAAGAATGATCCCCTTTAATAAATCAGTCGCTGGAAGCCGAGAGCGATTAGGGAACGAAAATCTGAAAGTAGAAGATAAGCAACCATTATCAGACACATCGTATGTCAGCTATGGCATTTTCTGATTTATGTTGAGATTCACGAAGGAGGGTTGTCGATCCATTAGTCAACAGAAAGAACTTTAGAAGGGGTTAAAGAAACAAAACTATAAATCTATCCCGAACAAAAACCATTGTTACTTTGTTTATGCTCGGAATGGTTAATAAGAAACTTCTAAGTTCTGGTATGCATAATGTATTTAACCTCTTTATCATCAGATGTCAAAACGGTTATTAATACCAATCATGACTATGAATTTATAATTGGTTAGCCGAATTAGAAATTAAACGTGGTTTAATGATTACATTATACTGTATCTGATGTAAGTAAGATAAGTTAAAGACTGTTGTTCTATGGATCCGTTTATGATAATTTAATGTTTTTTGTCTATTTCTATTCTGCAGTTTTACTAAGAACTCTTTACAGAATTCAACTGAACTGTGGCAATTAACAGCAAGCGTTAAATAATTAAATGCATTTATGTTTGTATGAATCATCTCCGCATAGATTTTAACCAGTTTTCTTTTATGTAATTATAACAATCAATGCAGAAAATTCACTACAAATTTATATAATAGATATTATACAAATATTAAAACATTAATTTTCTGCAATGATTTAACAGAATATTAGGTGTTTTATAGTAAGTATAAGGTAAGAATTAGGTGCACATTACTGTATACACGAGGTATATATATGACAGAGAGTAATGCTCAGCATTTATCTTGGTAGCAAAATGTTTTTAATGCTGTAAACAAGTTTGCCTCAGTATAGATTTATCTATTTAATTCTATTTGCTGCTTAATTACGACACGAATTCCTGATCTAGTCTTTATTTGGGTGCATCAAGTATTAATCCATAAACTAAAAAAGAAAAAAAAATGAAATTATATATCCGAATAATCATCTAAAAATATTTTTTTATTTATTTCTAACTACATTTCACAGAAATTTTACACTATCCTCATACGAACACGTTTAGATAATTGCTTATGCATACTTGATACAGAGCTATTATAACGTTAGCAAATGTTATTCTATGGATCCATTTATGATAATTAAGCGCATTGTTCGCTATTATTAAGAAGAGAGCTTTTCCATAATTCAAATGAAGTGTGGCAATAAATATTAAACCCTAAATAATTGAAAACATTTTTGTTTGTATGAATCACCTTTGAACGAAGTTCTCTTTATGTGCTACACAATTAGCACATAAAATCCATCAACAATTTATAGAATATTACACAAATATTAACATACGGGAATAGATTACACAATTAGCGCATAAGTAATAGAATATTATTCGTTAATTGAATGGTAATTCAGGTGAGTA
The DNA here is from genome assembly GCF_000671375.1 of Centruroides sculpturatus. Lineage (NCBI taxonomy): Eukaryota > Metazoa > Arthropoda > Arachnida > Scorpiones > Buthidae > Centruroides > Centruroides sculpturatus. The sequence continues at coordinate 254,037 of NW_019384872.1, forward strand.
TGTTTTATGTTATTGTGTAATAATTGCAAGTTAGTCGAAATGATAATTTTTTTTTCTTTGTTCCTTTTTATAAGTAGATTATAGAAAAATTTCTTAAGATCTTTACATAAAAATACACGTCTGTACAACTTTTGAATTCAACAATTTAATTTATTTTAATAGAACCCAGCAGGTTAGAAGTTTAGAAAAATAGCAAGAACTTTTACAACATAAAAAACAAGAAGTGCTAAAAAGCAGCAGGTGTTTATGTTGTTACAAAAACACCGTTTGATCCAACAACAATTATAATTCAAAATTTCAAAGATCTTTTTGTCCTATTAACCCATTTGATTTATTAGATTGGTGCTTCTATTCTTTGTTCTATTGTTAAAGAACAATAATCAAGTACGGTAATTATTCAATGATTGAAAATGATGTCTTTAAAACAATAATTACAATTTATTTGCTGTGTATAATGCTTATCGAGAAATTATGCTGCTAAGGTAACGAAACAACAAAAAAATAAATAAAATTAATACCAATTTTTTTAATAAAGAAACAACTGCACATTATCATTACAAATGAAATGAAATTGTTCATGCGGTAGCACTTATCAATGAAAAAATATAATCAATTTTTATAGGTGAATTACTCAACGTCTTTTTGTTACTTGTAATGATAGAAATGCTCCCGTTTAATAAATTCTATTATATTTTCTCTACATAAATCGAAACTGCTATCATATTTAATCGTTAAATGGTAATGGCTCGTTATTAATAATTGATTAATACTTATTATGATATTTTTCCCATAAAGATTAAGAATAACAAGTCACCTGTTAGATAAAGTTATTAAAAAAGCTAGGGCTGAAGGGATTTTAATGTAAAATCTTCACGTAACTTAAGATTTAGTCGTAAAATGTCTACTTGAAATCCTTTAGCAAACGTGATAAGAATGTTTACTTTACATGAACTGTATACTAATGTAAAGATTAGAGATGTGCTCTTTTGTAGTGTATTTTACGTACTGCTATGAAGTTAGACTGATTGTTTCTTATTCTTTTTCTTGACTCTCCTGTTTGGAAGAAGAATTTAAATGTTTACTCAAGTTTCAAATTTGAATAATTGGGAATTTCTAACACTTTCACATATACGGTGAGTGCATTTGTTTACTTTTATTCCCGTTCTTACTTTCGCAGATGAAGAAGTCTGATACAGCTCTAAGAATAGTTTTAAATCTTGTAAAGCCTTTGAATTCATGAATTTTATACGCGTACTATTGAATGAAAGTAAGATTAGCTGGCGAAAAATTATAAATAATGCTATAAAAAATCTAAAAATGCAGAGAGTAATGCAAAATTATTGAACAGATGCTATTTAGGAATGCAAAAGAAAGGAAGATCTAATCCAAATATATAAATTTATGTATGCTTCGTGTCCAAATAGAAGTATAAATTTTACATCGCTTCACGCGGGAAATTATATTTAGATATTATTTATTTATCCTTTGAAATAATCCTGATGAATAAAATATACTAAATCTATGCAATTATTATATCTAGATCTGTATAAATTTTCAAAGCGCGTGATCAATGTTTTTGTATTGTAAAATCGCTTAAGCAATAATTTAATTTAAGTTTATACTAGAAAAACAATTTAAAATTTTCTGACAGTATTTTAAAGTAAACAACGAGAGAAATAGAGCGGAACAATAACAAAAAAAAAAAACGAACTTTCACGCAACCTTAACAATTTGAAATTCATACATCAAGATGATAATGCGCTCTTTACTCATGATTAATTATCTTTTATCTTAAAATTTTGTTGTTTTAAGTTGTGTGATAATTAATTTTCTTAAAAACAATGCATCTTACCAGCCAAGAGGCAAATAATTGCCCTTGACCCGAACTCATACATGATAATCCCGTAGTTCAAGAGAAGAGCAGTCGAATTCTTATAGTTAATTCTTCAACAGATAGCATCTGACTCGATAAAATAATAAAGTTGTAGACTAGAAATGCTATTTTTTTATAAGGGAAAGAATGGATTAAAATACATTTACAGTTAATTTTTTTTATATTGTTGAAGTTTAATCTTAACTGAAGAATAGATAGCTCTCATCTGATTAGTGAGATAGCGTGGGAGACATAAAGTTAAGAATGCAGATCTATTATGTATCGTGGTCAGTTATAAACAATGATTTGACTGTTGTTACATTAAAAAATAGTTTTATGATCCATTATGAATTTGAATAGTTACGGCAAGAGAATGTAATAAATTTAAATCTGATTTTCGCTGAGTTTTTATATCAGGAAATAACTTTTATGTTATCATTTTTGGAACAGGATGCCCATCTTTCGACTAGTTTTGTGCCATCCAATATACTCATATTTATACTGTAAAGAAGGATGAAACAGGTAGAAGATGCAGGATTATTGAACGAGTTATTCATTATAAATTTTTAACAGAAACTAGTTATAAAAAATTGTAACTGTAAATCATGGCATGTTTTAGATAATACTGTATCTCAGAAAATAATGTCAACAATTCCTTGGTAAATATTTAAATATTAGCTTGTATATTTTGAATACATTAACTTTAACTCATTTAACAAATAAATTTCCTCCAAAAAGCTGCATTTTTAATTTTTTTTAAATTTATACGCAATTGTATACACTTAAAATGTCAAAAAATTCATCACATTCATCTCATTGAATTAAAGATGTTACATGCTGGGTATATTGGTGCTTATGAAATCATGTGTAGATCAGGCAGATTTAAGAGAGAAGTGGATTATAATGTAATTTATATGTAAAAATACTTGAAAAATATCAAAATAAGATAAAATTAGTCAGAGATAACAGTAAAAATTCATATAAATTTGTAAATATACCTGTACATATAATTAACGTATTGTAAGTTATATATTAAGGTTTTATGTTTATAGGTTCTACAGTTATTTAAAATAGCGTATAAAGTTAACTAATTTCTATACATAAACAAAGTTGTATAAGTTAAGTACTTAATTAAATGTGTTAATTTATTCGACAATTTATAAAAATGCAAATTAACTTGCTCTTTTACTTCAAAGTAAGTACATGATAAACAGATTTTAAGAGAACAAGTACGCGAACAAAGATACTTTCGAAATATTTTTCATAAAAACATTTTAAATTTGTGAAATTAATTAAAAGTGAAAGGATTATAAATGTAGATAGTGTAGAAATTTGTAAATAATCATTTATATAAGAATTAATTTAAGAAAAAAGGTGTTATCGAGAAAGAAAGATGGAGATGTTAAATTAATAGGATACAAGATAGGAGAGGATATTTACAAGTTAAACAGATTAAATTGAAGTAAAAATTTCTTTTATTGATTTCAACTTTAGCAATTGTTCTTCTATACATCTGGAATTCATTTCTAAGTCATTTAGATTAAGAGGTTTAATTTTTCTAGGCATAAGATTTATTGTAATTGTACAGGATTAAAAATGAAAGCAAGAAAAAGATTAGAGGAGATTATGACGAAGGAGAAAACGTAAAAAGGAAGAGGATTATAAAGTTGAAAGTGTAGAGAATTCAAGAAATATTTGAGAGAATAATAGGAGAAACAGCAAGAGAGACATTTTCAGGATTTACATATAAATACGGCTGTATCGAAAGTAGAGAGTTCAATGATTTAGTCAAAAGAGGGGAACGAAGGGATCAGAAAAAGTAATTAAAATGTTCGTGATTTCTAGATGCAAGTTTTATAGCTGTGTCGTTTTTGACCTCCCGTATAGAGAGACACACCCAGAGAAATATGACTTCGGAGTTACGATTTGCTTGATTGTCAGTTAGATTAGGTAGTCTTTTATAATTACTTACGATAGAATTCAATCGGTTTTCGTTTTTTAATTTCCTATTGTCAGAACGTAATATCGAGTATTTAGTATCAATTACAAGCTTTGTTAAATGAACTGTAACTTTATATTTAAGGTCACACACTAATGGAAATATTATGTGAATGCGTCATTAATACACGACATGAAAAGCTTGTAGTAAATAAAATTTACCGGATTTGTTCTTTCAATTTTTTTTATATAATTTTTTTCATTAAGTTCATTAAAGTGTTCCTGTTCCAGATTACTTTAAATGATGTGCATTAGATGAACCTGGTGTGGTATATAAAGTTTAATTAATAGGAGTTTTACGAGTGCCTCTATAAAATTCTCTTATTTTACAATTAATTTTATAAGTTTACTTAAATATATATATATAAAAACGTCAAAATATATATTTAACATTACTTTTAATATGTAAATCAAAGGAAATTGTTGTATTTAATTAATAGAATGAAGCAAGTTGTCTGGAGAATTTTAATGGATTGTTGCATGTATATGAGTCAGATTAACAGATTTCATAAAAGAATAAGAATTTCCCCTTTACTAGGAAACGAATTTAATTTCAGAAAGTATTCACAAAATTTACGAGAATTAAAAATACCAGAAAAATTAATGATTTAAGTACAAATTCCTAATGACGATAATTACATTTTTATGCAAAAGATAAGTATAATTACTCTTTGATTAGCCTGAAAACCTATTTATAGAAATAATATAATTTTAAAGAATATTCGGGAATAACACAGAATTAACCATTTCCTAGTGAGGCTTTTAATTAGTAAATAGTTGCACCGCAGGAACATCTGTCTGTAACTTAACAAATTGACTAGAGCAGCTGTCATTAAAATAAAATTATCATCAGCATCCCACAGAAGGTCATTTTTTTTCTTCTCCTCTCTTTCCTCCCTCTTATTGCTTTTAGATTTACTATGGTTTTTAATTGATAATAAAGAGTATAGTCGTTTTAATATAACAACCAGTATGGGAATTAAGTTAGACATTACTTAATTGTCTAATGGTCATTAAAACTTTATCTTCTTTCATTCGAGCAATTATGCAACTTTATCGATATTTGTTATCTTAGTACACATTTTTTAAAAGTTTATTTTTTACTTTGCTCTGAAAAAAAATCGAATTTTATACGAAGTTTCTTAATTATTGAGTTTTTTCCTTCTCCTGATGTCGATCGTAAATTTCCATTATCCACACTTAATTTTGTAGGAAGCAGTCGAATATATTATGAAGAAATAATTATTTTTAGTTTTATTAGTGATATAAAAATCTCTTTAAGAAATTTTTATAGTATATTACTTATATATATCAATACTAAAATATAGTCGAACCTCCAAACGGCGGCCATTTTTTATGTTCCATCAGTGGCCGTTGTTTAGAGGTTTAACTGTTTAATAAACTATGATTTTATATAAAATCATAAATACACTAATTAATGAAAAAATAAATAAAGCTTCAACACGGGGAAATATGATTAACTCGAATGGAATTCCAACCAATACCCTCAGTGATAAGTTCTTGAATATTTCAAGAATTTCTTCGACGTAAGATACCAAAGATGTGAGTTCAGATCCCATTCGAGTTGATTATATTTTCTCCCATGTTGAAGTTTTATTTTTATTTATTAATACGTATTATATTATACTTAGAATATTTTAAAATTATAGCCTAAATAAAATTGCAGATTAATAATTAATTAGCAGGAATATCCAAAAGTAATGGTGTAATCTGTAGAAAAACTACCGATATGATACTTTTTTGTAACATGAATCAATCAAAGTATTTGTCTATTTCCATTCATCTAATGATGATAAATAATTTACTTATAATGTTACATATATCTGTACAACGTTATAAACAAATTTATAGTTTTGTATACAAACTTGTATAGTAGAGAGCGAGCTGTTAATTGAGGTAAGTCAAACAGATCGTAGAATTCCGTAATATTTTTAAAACGTCTTATAGTAAACAATGAAACAGGCTTCAAACAAGCATATTAGAATCCATTTTATTGAAATAATTCAGAGAAATAGAAAAATATTTTAAGGATCTTCGACTACACTCGGCGATTGGACGGGTCCCGAAGAAAATTTTAAAGAGAAGTTTTAAAATATTTTAATCTTTTATTTATATTACAATCCGTTCCTTGTGATAATTAAATAATTAATAAATATATTTAAATATAGTAAATGTTGCTCAATAGATGTAGACAAAAGGAGAAAAAGTTTATCATCTTTATTAATCTATAGAATTAAATTAATCTTGTATTATTAATAACCAATGCAAATGAAATTATTATTATTCATAATCTGGTGATCTTTTTATGTCTGTAGTTATTTTAAACCAAAGGGGAAAAGGCAGTAATAAATAATTTATAAAAATAATTTTATTAATGATATTTTGAATAAAAAAGGCTTATTACTTAAATATATGAATAAAAATTACAATAAAAGTGAAATAAATATTAATAAATTAATAATAAGAATTATTCATTCCCTATTATTAAAGGAAATAAATGTTATATTCCCTAAAAACTATTATTATTTAAGCTTTTATATATAATTAAATATAAAATACACTAAATAATTTAAATATTTTAATATGGGGGAGCGTTTTAATCCACCTTGTTATAGCGATTTTCTCGAACACGTCACTATTGAAACACTTCGATTAAGTGTAAACTTATATTTCAATTTATATCTTTAAAAATAAAAAAAACTAATTTAAAATTTCTGTAATAATTATAAAGGTATAAAGATTTTAAAGAATTAATTTAAAATATAATTTATGAAATAATTTTTTTCCAGTGAATAATATTCTAATCAGTCTGCTTGCCTCTAACCATAATAATATCAGAAAAGGAAGAAAAAGTTGATTTAATTTAAGGTTTCCGTGAATAGATAAATATATTAAATAAAAATTATAATTTATATGCAGTTAGACAATAAATTAGTGAAAAGGTATAATTTTATTTGGAATTTTTATCGAGATAAAACATAATTTAAAGCTTCTAAGAAAGGAATAAATTCACAATTATCTTTTTATCAGACAGCACAACAGACCCAAATGTGTCATATGTGATAAAACCCCACATGTGACACATTCTTATAAAATCAAAACAAATCTCAATAAAATTATTTATTGTTAACCAACAACCAAGATTATGCAATGTCATTAACTGCTAGAATGGATTTTCAGCTTTTGGCTTACGCTATCAAGTTTGCCACAGAACCAATATTTCTTTTATGTAACACGGCGCTCTATCTATCATGAGGAACAATGGTGAAATCACCTGGAATCACGTGATCCAAACACCTGGCATGCTGATTACGATAATGTTGAATAATTGGGAAAGTGTCTAGAGAATGAATCATCCCTTTATAGATGAGTAAATCGGCGCATCTCCAAACAACAGCTGCCACACTTTATCTGATTATTAACAGATCCTCGAAATAACGATATAAATACTTACAAATGGACCATATTCGTTTAGTTTTTCTTTCCTAAAAGAACAACTCTATAAACTTAAAATGCAGAAAGTTGTGAATGTCTTAACTAAAAACCAGTTAATTTAGTTGTAAATTTTTAATAAAGACACCTAATTATAACGAAAATGGACACCACTAACTCACATTTTGCTTGCAACGTGGAACATTCATCCACCCTATAATTACAGTGCTTTTACTACATCATCGCCAATGTCCAACTGTGTTTGTGATTTAAACTAGTCGACATCATCCATCCTTCTTCTATTATGTTTTACTCTTTCGCTACACAAACCAAAATTTGGCTTTAGAATCCCTTTGTTGGAGGCTGTTTACGTCCTCAACATCAACCAATTATCAGCAATACGGCCAGATATATTACCATAAGAAATTATAGGTTGAAAAACGAGACAGTTGCTTTGCTTTCAAAGCAGAAAGCCTCGGGTAATGCGAGTAACACAGTATGTTAAAATAAATTGACGAAGTATATATTTTGTAGATTATATTTAAGAAGCCACCTGCAACTTGTTTGATTCTTTTCAAAGATATCTTTTAAGTGTTAAAGAATCTCCTGTTAAGAAACTTATCTGATTGATGAATTTAGGAAGCTTTCCCAGAAATTTCTCTAAGGAAAAATATATTCGAGATAATGTCCCTTTTCATATAAAAAAGTGGAAAATATTTAGACGAAAATTTTAAGATCGCATATTTTTCATTTTATTAAGAAATTCTTCTAAAAGAAAAGCCTTAGTGTGAGAATGCGTGAAAGATTTCACACAGCTGTGGCCTATCCTCTTAATAATCTGAAATGCATCCTGGAGAAAATAAAGCTGTCTTGTGTAAAGTGTCGGTAGTAGCGATCTCTTAATGCTACTTGACTTGAGATATTTTCAAATCAGATTTTTAACTCCTCCAACGTTTACTGAAATGTCGAAAAGATAGAGCTGACGTAAGTTTCGATCGCTCTACTAGATATAAGCATTGAGGAATTTAAAGTTTATAACAACTATTCAAGAATGTTAATATATTTCAAATAAATTTTTAAACGGTTTAGAATTCAAAGAAAAAACTCACTTAGGCCTAAACACGAAGAGAATTAATTTAATACACTAAACGCTTTGTGTCGGACAATTTTATAAATTCTATTTTTCTACAATTCCATTTTAAGAATTTCCATTAAAGCTAATAAAATTCAGTGATTTTTATTAAATTTTCTGATAAAAAATGCTATAATAAGTTCTATTATATTTAAATGATTGCGAATATTCGAAGATTTTTGTTAGAATATATCTTTAAAGTTTTTTATTCTATCGCGTAATAAAATTAATATTAAAGAAGACAATATTCTATAAAATACACACAAATCTAGAATTGATAGAAATTGTAAATGCTACGTAGCAATTGCGTTTGTTTTTCACTTTTCTATGTATTTTTCTATACTTTTATCCATTATTGATTACATATACGGTATATAGCCTATATACGGTATATATACTGTTATATACAATGCTTATATAGCCTATATAAGCAATGGCCATGCACCTTAATGCAAGTAATTATATTTTTACCTTACATATTTCTAAAAATGTTCATATCTGTATATCTACCAATTATTAATTTTATAAACTAATTTAGAGGGGAGAAAAGTATAAAGTTAGATTACATGAAAGCATTTGCGAGTTTATTAAACAATCGGTGTGTATACTTCAAAAACAGGAGAAGAACGTGTCTCCGTGTGCTTCTCCCCTACATATACACATGCACACATACCTACTTTGAATTCTTACTTTTATGTATTTAACTTTAGCATAAGAGGTATTAGAAGAGAATACAATCCGTTTAAAACGTATAGGTAACGTTTAAATAAAGCAGACCTCAGTGGTGCGTTATAGCTTCATGGGCCCAGGCAAATTTGAATTAGGGGGCCCCGTGTACAGTGTTGACTTCAAACATTTTTCTTCGAGGGAAATATTTGTTATAAAAGATTGATTTGGGACCCCCTGTTGGTAGAGACTCCAGGCAATTGTCCTTTTTGCACATAGAATAACGCGCCACTAGCAGACCTGTTTGGTTTATAAATATTGGTTTTATGGAATATTGTCCTTTTTAATCTTAGTAATTTTTCAACTTCAATAAGAAATAATCACTTAAAGCGCACCAATGATTAAAAATGTTTAGTAATTCTGAAGTTTCGACTAGAAAAAATATCAGAAAAGTGAGAAGACACTTCATAAATTTTATACATCTTCGTAACTATTTGTAGCCTACAACTGAAAGAAAACGTAATTTTGAATCGTTTATCATCATTTTCATTCGTTCAAATTGTTTATACCATTCATAAATTAATCAAAAGTCCAGCCAGATAATACGATCCGATGATATATATAATTCATCTAAGCATAAAAGGGGATCGCTAATAATTACTATATTTTGATAACCATACTGCTCTGTAAGTTGGGTGAGGTCGATGGGAGAGTATAAAAATTAATAAAATGCTTTGATCTTACGCTTGGTTGTCCTTGTAATAATTATCACTTATCTCAGCACACAACTGTCATTGGTATTAGCACATCTACTCTGTAATTACAGACGTTCAACACGAAATAAATGACATAAAAATAATTAGCGAGGATAGATGATTATGTAAATCTAACAATTTAATGAGAAAAATCTCGATTATTTTATTCAGGAGAAAAAACGAAATTTTCTATCCATTGAAGTGTAAGATTTTAACTACGAAAAGAATGGACGGTGGCATAAGTTAAGACGAGCCTACGCTCGTTAATAATGTTAAAAGATCAACGGTTGAATGGAGAAAATCTAATATAGTATCTCATAGATTATATTCATGGACGAAAATCTTTGAAAGAATTTTTTGACAGGATCAAAATGTGATATAGTGAACGGGCAACACCTCCTCTTATATTGAAATTTTTACGCATAAAGAACTGCTTAACGTGTTTAGTTAACCAATGCACGATTTTTTCTTTAGCTGAATGAAAAATAAAGAGTGTAGCCATTCCGAAAAAGAAATATTCTGTGGTCCGGAATATCGTTAACCTTTCATATCCCGCTGAGATAGTTATGTCTTCTAGATAAAAATTATGGCGATTTTTTTGACTTAAGGCACTTAAGTAAATATATCATTAGTATTCCTATGGTCGAACAATTTGGAAAATAAAAAAACAACATTGTTTTTCCCGTTCTTATGATTTTTGCTTGTAAATCTTTAACCAAAAAAAAATGTCTTCCGTATGAAAATATTGTTCGTTTTTTTGAAGTTCTGTGGTTAATAAATGACTTTACATATTTTCTTTTGTGGTATGCTTCATCTGAGACGAACTTTACGACGTTAAGCCCATAGAAAAATTAAAAACCTAGCCATATTTACAGCTCGGTGATAAGTATATATGCTAATGCATCTTATTCCTTATCTTGACAACTTATCTGTTCGGTATAAATTACTTCATTTCAATAGGAAAGATGAGAAATTACCAAAAAACATCAATGCATTAAGGAAGTTTCCTGTTAACTTATATATTCTGAAATGTGGATGTTCGTAAATGCTTCCGGATGTTTTAAAATACATTAAAAATTAATTTATATTTAAACAAAATTCGTCGTAAATATCATTTGAGGCATTTATGCACACGTTTTTTCCCATTTCATAGAACACATATGTTAAATCATAGCGCCATCTAGGAATAGAAACGCATATTTAACATGCAAGTTTTTTGCATAAAAGTATTTTAATTATAGTCACGTGTGATTCAAGTTTAAATAATTTGCCTTACGAAGTATTACAGAGGGACTATAGGAAGGTGAAAAGTAAAGTGTATTAAAGAATGAAGGTTTATTAATATAATTACACGAATGTAAAGGAGTAACGTAGGAGCAATTAATAGTTTTATGACACATAAACCGTAATTATTCTTAGATTTTTATTTAATCCTTTATTAAATACTTTATTCTTATTTAATTTATACACGGACAGACCGAAATATCTTTGTAAAGAATATCTTACGTTATTATTCTTTAGAAAGGACGTTAAACAAAAATTCCAATCGAATTTTGATAAACTTTTATCTATTGTTTACTAGCTCCAGAGTTAGTCTGAATAGCATTCTAATAATAAAAAATACAGTAATTGCAGAAATTTTTATTTTAAATGAACCGCATATAAATTTCTTTTATGGTTAATAATATTATAAGATAGGAGTTGTCATCTATATCATTTTACAGGAAAAATGTGGTAGCAGGAGAAGAATTAAATGTACGAATGCAAGCACGAGGAATTGGAAGGATCTTTAATGTATTAAGAAAAATAATAATGAAAAGGCTTTATGAAAATCTTTATTTTACATTCCTTATCCCTGAAGTGGAGCTACTCGTTCGGTACTTGGACGACGTCAATAAACATCTATACAGATGGTATACGTGGCTAATGAAAAGGAATAAACACAACTCCGAAAAACGGTAATCTTACTTATATAATTTCTTTTTAACATTGAAGAATAAATGAAAGTTTGAAAAAGTTTCCTTTATTCATTATAGTTTAGATATTTTTTTTAAAATAAAATTTAACGTCGAACTAGCTTCAAAACATTAAGTTTATAATGTAAATTTGAAATAAAAATATTATTTAAAAAAGTTAATCTTTTCTTCACTTCAGTATATAACTTATTAATGAAAGATAATCCTTTGAAATTATAGAAAATTTTTTGTTTTTTAATTCTTCAAGGAGATACGTAGTTATGCAAATTATCATTGGATATAGTTTAGACAAAATTGATATGGAAATAAAAAATTGTAATACCAATTCATTTTTAGCATTTACAATTTTTTATTATACAAACGTTTCATTAAGTGTGACCCCATTCGACATATGACACCTCCCCATCTCCACTCCTTCTCGAATCCCCAAAATATACTCTCATCAATGCTCTATATACAGAAGTGTCCCTGCCAAATTTCATAATTTTTTATGCTCGTGATCCCGAGAAAACTCAACTAGAACAGTCTCAATTGTCGCTAATTATCATATAGATATTATGACATAGATGCAAATTATTACAGATAAATTTATACAGAAATTTTGAAATTTCTAAAATAAACTCTCATGTTTACTTGGTTCTTATATTTTGTCTACGTTTAATTTTATTTTTTAAAATAAATATTGCCCTTAGAGTTTATAGAATGTTCTTTTTAAAATCTTTAACTTGTAATTTTCAACTCTTTAACAACTTTTTTTGCATGGAGAAGCGATTCGTGATCTTCAATAAAAGATCATTGCACCGAAATTTTAATGTTCTCATGACATGAAAGAATAATAAAGAAAATGGTAATGTTTTATATTTTATTTTTATTTAATCTTACTTTTTAAAGAAATAACTTTTTTGAGTTTATACATTTATGTTAATTTACAAATAAGCTCAATTAATATAAATTGAAATTTAATATTTCAAATATTAAAATATTTTTCTTGTTGCAAAAAATTATGGAAATGGATATAAAAATTGTCAGAAATTTAATAAAATTTATAGAATTTTTTATGGCTTGACTGTTGAAAGTTATATACAGTAGGGCCCCGCTATACCTCACCAATACGTTCCAAGATTCCTCGCGTAAACTAGAGAATCCTATTAATTATAAGTATTTCCTATAGGTCCTTTACTACTTTTTTTTGGCTTATTAGGCCCATCAACTGCCGAATGGATAAAACCACTGAACACTGGTAGTTGGTGGTGGGTTTTCGCCTCGCCAACGTGCTGCGATTTGACATTTTCTGAGTTTTCATCACGTTAGTAACACCTAAATGGGAGCAATTTTTCCATAGAAAGTCCTCCTGGAAGGCATCGCCCATGTGTACGAATAAAACCAAATATTTGGCTTATTAGAGCTACCAGCATCGTTGTCTTTTGAAGCCATGTTTGCAAATTGATTAGCATAAAGGAAACAGAACAGCACTGATATAGTCCTAGTGTTTAGTGTAAACAAAGAAATTATCACAGTAACGCTTTCTCATAACGACAATTAACGAGATTCTGCGAGGCTTCATACATCTTGAAAATGGCGCAGAGTTAGCGAGCAATTAAGAAGTTTTATTTTACGTATTGACAATAGCGTAAATCTGAAACCGCGTATGGCAGGATCCTACTGTAAATGTTGCACATATTCATAACTTCAACGAATTCTGTATTATTGAGACTTTTTAATGGTGTTTTAACCGCAAATCTTGCTCTTCTAAGAGCACAAATTTATGCTTGTTGATATGCTGATCTAGTACGCGGACTGAAATGTTAGCTAGGATTCGGGTGGTTTAAAGAGAGTGTGCAGGACACAGCTGCACCCCTATTCTAAGAATTTTTCCTGAGTAAAGCTGGCTATCTCACGTTGTAAAAAATTTTGTAAGGCATATTGCTTCTTTCTGCACTCACTCTAAACATTTCTGGATCCTCTATTGCTAGGACTCCAGTTCTTGACTGTATCAAATACAATGTGATGCGAAGTGTCTATTAAATAAATTTACATAAATATAGAAGTTATAAATGTATATATTTTTAAAAAGAAGCTCGCAAATTCACACTTAATCTAATCGAGCCATTAAACGATATCTATGCAACAATTATAAGTTTAATAATACAATCATTCTATTAATTCTTACATACATATTTTGGGTATGCTTCTAAGTAAAGCCAACATGGCGAGTGCTCTAAAGTAATAACATTATCAACTGAAAGCGAAGGTGATAAGAGCATTAAGTTATGTAGAATTTATAAGTATACAAATAAAATAGTAGGCTTGTAGCTTATGAAAGCAATAACAAAGAGAAAATAAAACAAGAATAGATAAGATATAGTGAAAGTCAACACACAATACAATCATTGAGCAACTTAAGAGTATCGTTTAGTAAGCCGTATGAACTATAAATTACTATGTTTATGGTCCGAATATTTCTGAATATAAAATAATTAAAGACCGAAATTATAATAAGTAATAAAAATTTGACCAAATTAATAATAAAATTTTATAGTTTAGGTCTTACGTATGCCAGAAATTCGGTACTAATAAATTATTTTATATCTAAAAGAAAAAAAATATTAAAAATAACTTTTATAAATTATTGAGGCGTATGGTTAAATAAATCATTTATGATTTATGAATATACACTTTGTTTTAACAGAAGTTAAACGTTAAAATTCTCAAAAAACCGATAAAAATACTATCATAATTTATTATAATAGTATAATATGTGCAAAATAAATAAATGAGTAAGCTTACAACAATGGTAAAAATAGAAAAAAATTAATGTTGATTTAATAGGTCGCACGATAAATGTTTATCAGGTAGAAGAAATTAATTTATAATTAAATAAAAATTTAATTATTACGTTAAATTTTGCTCTGAAAAACTATATTTTAATGAGTTTAGTAGCCTAAAAAATAAAAATTTTAATTTATAAATGCGTTAAAATTCTACGGTATATCAAAGTTTACTGTTAAATATTAATAGTATTAAAGATATATAATGTAACTAGTCACAGATAAAAATTAGTACGGGTTATAATATTAAAAAAAATGTATTTTGTATATAAACTCGTTGGTTATTACGTTTAAAAAATAATAACCAACGAGTTTATAACGTTAATAACTAATTTTACGATAAGAAGAGGGAAAAAACTGGAGAAGGACCACACGATGTTGAATGGTGCCACATTTTCTTTTGACAAATATCTTGATCGAGCGATAAAAAGAAAGCGAACTGATTTAGGACACTCTTTAACTTCCTGGTGTATGGCTACAAAGATAGAGGATGGAGATAACAAAATTACTAATACCTTTATGTGTTTCGTTCGGTATCATTAATCAATAATTATTGATGACGCGTTGACAATAGTAGGCTGCTCGGTTTTGGCACCCTTGTCCACCCATATCATACTCCCACAAGAAACCATTTTTTCATATTTTGGGTGAGGTGGTTCCACACCCTAGACTTAGCAATCATTATGCTCAAGAGCACATTTTGGTGAAAAGTAATGATGAAGAATGACCACTATATAACAAACAGTATGCATAAACATTCTTTCGTCCTTTGCATAATAATAATAATCATCTTCCTCGAAGCATAATGGCTAAATCTGATATAAATCAAATGTACAGTACTTAATTTAGAGAGTAGAGAGTCGAAAAATGTGAATTTTAAACATGCAATATTCGAGTCCGTGCTCCAAAAGTGAAGCTCGGTTTTAATTTTATCAAACTATGCAAAATAAGTGCGTAAGTGGATGCGTGTGTAAGTTATAAATAGATTTTTTCCCAAGAAAAATAATAAATCGTTTTAAGGTTCATATTTCCAGTCCGTACGTTGCATACGTACGCATCATCAAGGTCAATAACATCTATCAGAAACATCGAAACATCGATTATCCAAGAAGGGGTTAAAGATATGAAATAGGATAACTTCTCCACCCTTGTCAAAACTGCATTTTCTGTTTAATTGTTGGCAATCGAGTCACGTGACACTAGATATTCCGTGTGGTTATCTGATAACAATGCCTACATGGCCTTGCGCGAGATAAAATATGTTACCTATAATAAATCACTCTCTTTAGAAGTTTTAAATAAATTTATGAGTTTGTTTCGGTATCAGTTATTTTTCTCATAATCCCCCTTCGGCGTTATATAGGAAAATTTTCAAAGACACTTTTATTTACAGATTAAATTCGCAGTTTATGGTCTAACTACTTTTATTTATAAGAACATAATGCAAAAATTATGAGACGAACGTTATTATTACTATAATTTTTTCTTTGTTTCTCCTAATTTTTGCACGATAATATCAGTGTAATTATTCAGATTTATCGATACATATTAAGCTAAGAATCATGACTATGGTTCCGAATTTAAATTTAAGACTTAAATACGTTTATAAGCAAATTGTTGATAACAATTACAGTATGATATAACCAAACATCTCGCTAGAGATTAATTCACTAAATAAGCTACTAGAAGAGTTGAATTAGATGAAAGTAGATAACGTTGTAAGAACATAAATTTACAGTACAGAGATGGTGATTATAACAGGTCACGACTATACTTATTGTTACGGCTACTGTGCCGTAGTTGAACGTGAGGTTGAACAATTTTTTTTTATATATATCTTGTTAAATGTTGCTGAATTTTAAAAGTCGACAAAAATCACTTTAGTCATTAAAATGTGAAATGGCTTCTTTTTTCTTTCCTACTTTTAACAACGCATAAATCAACCCGTAAAGATGCGAGATGCGAATTTTGAGGGGCAACCAAAGATTTTTCCACAAGAAAATGTGAAATATCTTTAATCTTTCAGAAAAATCTAAGTGGTTCGTGTGTAAAAAAATGATAAAGTTATTGGCCTATTAAATTTATTATCGCGATAATTACGCTTAAAACTGTTTACGTTACGGTTAATGATGAGGAATAAGTTATAATAACACGTTAAATGACATTAAGAGTAGACTATATTATGATACATAAACTAAACTCACCAACGTCGAGTAAGCTCAAAAGTTGAATTATAGTGTAATGTTAAAAGTACTCGAGGCTTTTGACTATAACTAAGGGAAATTACCTTTTTTAAAGTATATTAAAATGATAACTATATTCCATTTTAATGATTATTCGTTTAACTCGCGTGTCCTTAATTTTTATTGATGAAAACTTGTGTTGTGTATATTAACAAACAATGTTATTAATGATGCAAGTTAAATGCATCAAAAATATAGCCAAGGATATGGGATTTTCCCCATATTTTCTTGATTATAATAACTGATATCCCGAGGCGCCAACCTTGGTTATGATTAGTTTCAATGATCTTTAAGGATACATTTCACGATTTCTTTTAATTAAAAAATGCTTTAAATTGTTTTAATTAGAGAAAATTAAAGTGGTGTCGATTGCTAATTAGCAACGTGGAAAAATTCGTGTTAAGAAAATTCGTGATATTTACCACTCTTTAATAAGAAAAGATGAGGTTAAGACGAGTAATTACTGTGATTTTAATGGCTACACTTTATAAAATATGCTTATTTAAGATATATGTCGAGGGTTAATAATGATTTTTCACTCGAAGGTGTTCAACTGCATCAAGGTCTTGGTGGCAAAAACCCGATGGAACGAAAAAACTTAGAAATATTATATAAAGAGGGAAATTCGGGGATGGAGGAGAACATGTCCTGTTTGATCTGACATATCTGTATTTGAAAACAAGCGAGAGAAAATACGGACACACCCTGATCGGTAACCCCTTATTTTGACCTCAATATGATGATACAACATATGAATGAGAATAAGATTGCAGATGTGAGGTGATTATTTTCCCCTCCTCTCGATTCCACATTCGACCAGTATCTGGTTTAGGCCTATCTCTTCCATCTACATATACGAATTGTTGAGCTCTGGATTAGAAATTACCCCAAAAGGATCTTATCTAACGATTAGAAAAACCCACAATTTCTACAAAATGTAAATAAAAAAACAAACGCCATTTTAGTTCTTCCATTGTGAATCCGCCAACCTATTAACTGTTGCATCTACGGAATATTTATCAAGCCGGCGATAACATTTAAATGATGATGATGATGATTAATTAAAAAATTAACAATTAATGAACAACGCGTGAAGAATATTGAAATAACGCATTTTTTAATGATAAATTTCAGGTTAGAACGGCTGAAGAATGCACAAAATTCCGAGTGTTAATGGCTAGGATTTCTTGTATCATTAGTATCGTTACAATTTTAAAATTAGTCTTATTTATTTATTTTTTTATCAAATATAATTTTAGAGACGAGCTTCTAACACAAAATGGCAATATGATAGTGTGATAAATGATTATTGATGGATCCATTGCTTTAATGAAAGATCGGTACTCTGCATCGTTGTTAAGATATATCTAAGTGATCTTTACATTCCAACATAATGCCTATGATGACAATGTAAACTGATGAATGACCGCATCCGATAAGACACTATTAACCAATGTATAGCTGCTATGTAATTATTGTATCAATAACATGTCTATAAAGCAATAACTATTATAAAGAAGGGGAATCGATGTGAATTAATGATGATTCCTGATCGTGATTGCATTCCTTTGTATGAAAGTTTAAATGTACTTTAAGAAGGGGAATAATTTTTTATAATGTAAAGTCGACTAATAGAAAAAGAAACATATAATGATCCGCAGAGAATGCCCCTGAGAACACGATGACAGAATTCGAGTTAATATGCCAACCTGCGTATCACGCAATGTTGTATTAGCCATTTGCAAGCAGAAAAAATAGCAAACTCAAAAATTGAGCATTAGATTGAATTTCCGTGATTTCCTAAGGCATAATCACCATCGACTTCCGTATTATTCCGAGTGCAACAGCTGAGAATAGGTCCTACGAGCATTACTTTCTGCAAATGGTTCTGGGTAACGCGAAACGCGTAAAGCTAACGTTTCCAATACAATTTGCGTGTTAATCTTGGATTCCAGCCGAGGTTTAATCGATAATAATCGTAATAAATGAGAATTTATATATTTGGATCTCGAGAATAGATTAATGCAAGACGGAAGGTCATTCGTTCCAGTGTGTATCCGTCATAACTTCAATGAAGAGCGACGTACGAGACACGCTTCGTTAATACTTAACATGTTAATGCTAAGATACGAAAGAAGAAAAAACAATCCTAAAATTTTAATGTATCTTTCTCGATAACAAAATGTAGCGTGAAAACAAATAAATAAAAATGGATGCGGATGGATTGAGAAATAAAAAATAGGCCACACCCTGTGTTATTGACAGCATAAAATCATTTTTACTTTATGTAGGCGTCAGTTTGAAGGCATGGTTTTTCCATTCATAAATAGTTGCAATTGTCGAGAAAGGTCAAAGGTCATTTTGTTACAAATAATAATAATACATAACAAAAAAAAATGAAAGAATTTCAATAAAATCCGGCACGCCTGTTATACAAACATCCCCTTGGTTTATTAATCAACAATGACAATAATTGATTGTATAAAGTAACAAAACACGCATTATTATTGAAATAATTAACACCGAGATCAATTATGTGATCTGTAAGATTTATTAACTTAATAAATTGCAGCAGCTTTAAAAAGTTTTAATGGAAACATCAAACTATTCACACATTAAATGTTTTATTGAGTACTCTTTATAGTTCTACATAAAGCATTCTCCATGGGACATTATAAACACAAAAAATCAAGCTTCGTGTCGTGCATAATAAGTATATAAAGATCATCTAAAACACTAATTAAAAATGTGAAACATTGTAAATATAGGCGATGGCTGTCTGAAGCTCGTGTTAATCTATCTACAACACATGAACTATGTGAAACGTTGTCAATATATGTTGTAGATAAAGCAACACGAACTGAATACTATCACAGATCGTGCTTTAGAGATCATATATTAGCATTGTTTCTTTATATGCTACTTTAATGCATATTAAGCAACATAAATTCTGCTTTCTTTCAAACACTAGCCTCTATTTTGTATAGTTTATTACACTGTTTAAACTTTATAAACCTAGATCATTAAACGAAAATGGGATATTTTAGCAGTTCTCAACCTTTCTTCTGTATGTAGACTTGTAAAACTAACTGGGGGTACGCGTACCACCGACTGAGAACTGAGGGATGTTTTCTTTTATAAGAGGAAAACTGCTACATTCTGCAGTTAAGTTAAACTTAGCGCTTATATTTGTGATATTAAGTTAAAAATGAATTTTTCTTTAAATCAATATCGAATAATGATAAATAATTCATAGGAGAATTTATTTAATATGGAAGTTCTTTTAACTAACTAACTGACATATCGGAAGCATAAGGTTATATATAGTCACGAAGGGAAATATAAAAACTCACTACCTAAGATCATTACCTGAAGTTGGAATTTTTTAAAAAATTTTTTCTCATCCTTCTATATTATTTCAAATGATAAAGAATTCATTTTTGTATATTGAAGATGATTTTAGCGTGGATTGTCTACATCATTCAAGCAAATGCGAAGAATATTTAGTAATTATTAATATAAAATAAAGTTTTTATCGCCCAACACAGCGTTATTAACTGTTTCTTTTTGGATAAATTCGTCACGCGAAATACACGTTATAGAATAAGTTTTCGTGACGTGAATCTCGAGGAAATTAAAAATGTCACGTTTCTCTTGTCACATTCAACTAATAGGAATTGTTTTTTTGGTCTTTCCTTTATTTAAATAATTTAGATTTCTGTGATAAGAAGTTGTCTTATATTTTAAAGTGTAAATGATAAATGTTAACTGGTTTATTGTGTAAAAACCTTTTGATTAATGCTACCTTAGATTAATTAAACACGAATAAAATAGGCTAAATTTTCTTTATTTTTAAACCATTTTTTTAATCGTTTGTTTGTATGCCAACTTTAGACAAGCCAGTGATATTTATAAAATAAGAGAAAAATGCAATTATTTCCTCAATTTATTTCAAGTTTCGACGCTTATAAACTCTTTAAAAAATTTAATAAAGAAACTTTAAAGGTTGAATGCTATTATCTTAGTTTTTTTCCCCTTTTCTCCATCTTTGTAACTTGTCAGTAGACAATTGTCCTAAAACACAATGTACAATTCTAAAATAAAGTTAAGGTAATTATCTTTGAAATTCATTTTACACTCTTTAATAAAGTTTACATTGATAAGAAAATTAAAATTCTATGAGGATTAAAGCACAACTCTTGTATAAACAGAAGAATTTGATGATTAGAATTAACAAAAATTCCTTCGTAAAATGCCTTCTGATTAATTTATTACAATTAAATACTTAATTTGGTTATTAATTTGAATTGATAAAAGTCTTCTCCTTTTTTTTTTCCTTCATGGAGCAGGACGCTTGATGGGATAAGGTAATGCAACCCACGAGCGATCTGCAAAAGGGATGCCTCCAGGAAGAGCTTTCTATGGGAAACTGACCCCTATTTCGGTGTCAGACACGTGAAGAAAACTCGAAAAACTCCACGTGAGTGTTCCGTTGGACAGATGCGAACCAACGACTAACAGTGTTCTGTGTTTCATCCACTCGGGAGCAAGGTCTGCTTGTGTTCTGTGTAGTGTTGAGTGCATTATTATGTTGTGTTTTAAACTAATTTGGCCGAATGTAAATGAGAAATTTCTATTTAATTTTTATTATTTTTTCAGCTGACTTTTCATAGAAAAATAATTTATAAAGATTAAAGTAATAATTAAAAGTCACGCGATTGCTTTTTATTGAAATTAAGTTATAAAATACAATTATCTCAAAATCTTTTAAATGCGAAAAGATACAATTTACTTAAACATTAAGGTAAGAACTTTTATTGAAATTTAATGAAGAAATTAATTAAATTCGCCTTTGAATTAAACAAGCTTAATAAAATTTTTATGCCTTTTGAACTGTTGACATTCAAAAATAAAATTAATATAATGGATCGTAAATAATTGGAAAATCAGATAAATATTTAATTTGTGCAATTAAAAGTAATTAAAAATCGACTTTTTAAACTTAAATTTCTTTAAATGATTCATAATATACTCATAATATTACTCGAAAAGGTAAGTAAAATCAGATAAATGTATTCATAAAACTCTTGAGACTAGAAAAATCTGATTCATTAAACAATTGAAAATCAGATAAAAGCACTGACTCATAGCGTGATTCATAAAAAACCATCGAAAACGAAATAAACTGATTCATTAAAAATCGAAAATTATAGAAAAAATGATTCATAAAATGATCCAGAATCACGTTTTCTGCATAAAATTACAGAAGAAAGATTTCCGGAAGAGTTATAATGAAATTTATGCTGGAATTTACTACAGACGAACACGTAAAAGGGGGTGAAATAAAGATATCTAGATTAATTTGAAAGGTTAAAAACCACATAAAGAGCGATTGTTAGGATGGTTCCTCGTGACGAAACTGTTGAAAAGTAAATAGTGTTATAGTGCATCCATTACTTTTACCGGGACATATTTATAATGGTCGTAAAATCAACACTTATGTTGAAGAAGATTTCAGGCCGTGCACTACGTAGTCGCCATGATTTATTGTTGTACGGGGCGCACCCAAAATCAAATCAAATCATCAGTTGGCACTACACGTTTCCTTCCTATTGGGCTAGATTTAAGTCATCTTTTTAAAAATTCCAAACATGTTCGACTACGCGCGTGGGAGTGACTAACTATACGTTACACAAGTAACTGAGACGATGAAAACGCTCTAGTAGATGATTCCAGACCTAGATTTTTACGTAATTTCAAAGAATAAACACCGGTTTTTCAGGAATTCTAAACATATTTAGCAAATTATTCGATTTCTGAGAATATATATGTATATATATAAAGTAATCTCATCCTCCTACGCTACACATAACGCCATCTGATGTGGCCTTCTGATGCTATTTGGGTCATCAGGAAATCCACATTTTATTGTCAGGTGAGAAGAAAGGTAAGGATTTATATAAGAAACAAGAGAATTCTCAGAATTTCCTTAATAACAGAAGGCCAAATGTATTTGTTGTTAAGGTTAAGAATGCATAAATATAAAAGAATATATCAAAACTCTTTTTGATTTGGAATAATTCCAAAATTAAAGTTCTTAGAAAATGGATTGTAAGTCTAGAAATATGTGGCTGTTATATTAAAATAGAGTTATACGACGGACATTTGTTAGATGTGTTTTGACATAAATGGTTAAAACGTGAACATATGTGCAGCATCGGTAATAATAGTGATTAAAGATAGCATCAATTTTTAATGTGGGTAGTTTAATTGATCTTGTTAGAATTATTGATGAGTCGATGTACTTAATTATACAATTTTGGAATATTTCCACAATATGGAAGTTATTAAAATTGAGAAATTCGTTCCGTTTCTTGTTTTTTTTTTTTCTTTTTATGATTGAGATCATCTCTTTTGGATCCGAAATTGATTTTGTTTCGTGGCATACGTATCGATTTCTCTTTGTTTACTATCTTTAGCTGAGAATGTTTGGCAAATTTTCGTCAAACCATGATTAATCAAGAAGTAAATTAATCAAAAATTGGAAGGAAGATACGTGACAGACGTAATAGAGTGCTGGCCACGTACTGTACCCTTAATTTAAATGACTAGAAGTATACAAGTCTGTAGAATTCATAAAAATATGCATTTTTAAATTAGAAACTCTTTAAGAATTTTAAAATTTATTTAACTAATGACCTTGCTTGTTCTACTTCGCGTTATGTAAATTTTAATATCCTGCTGAATCAAACATTTTCTTTTTTTTTCTGTAGCAGAACTTATATGTTATATTTTAATTATTTTGTTAAATATACCTGTATACAGCTTAAACTTATATAAAGTATAGATTAATTATAACATAAAATTATATAAGCAGTAGTTACTTATTGAGCTATTAAGTAAAATAATCTAAAAATAAAGGTCTAATCGCATTAATGGTGCTCTTTTTTAAAATGGCTACATTGAGCAATATAAAGATTTTATAAAATTCTATAGAAAGAAAGCAAAACAAAGATAATTCGACAGATTGATTTTATGTATTAAGAAATTTGTCAAATGTGTATCAAGGCTGCGTATAAGAATTATAGGCTCTTTGATTTCATAGCTGAGGTTCCACTATGGGCCTCTTGGGATGCAAGGCCTACGATGTGTCCACCTGTCCCTCCTGTGGAGAACTTTATGATAACTTCTATAAATCTAGAAGAAAATCTATCTAAAAATAAAAACCTGTAAGTATCCCAAATGTCTTATCAGGAATAATAGTTAAGTTCTTGCATAGGCTTATAACTTCATTAATTTTCGGGTAAAACTGTTACATTTTCACTTATTAATTTTTAAAAAATGTATGCACATGTCTTCACTATTAATGCAATTTGANATCTCTTTTGGATCCGAAATTGATTTTGTTTCGTGGCATACGTATCGATTTCTCTTTGTTTACTATCTTTAGCTGAGAATGTTTGGCAAATTTTCATCAAACCATGATTAATCAAGAAGTAAATTAATCAAAAATTGGAAGGAAGATACGTGACAGACGTAATAGAGTGCTGGCCACGTACTGTACTCTTAATTTAAATGACTAGAAGTATACAAGTCTGTAGAATTCATAAAAATATGCATTTTTAAATTAGAAACTCTTTAAGAAGAGTAAAATTTATTTAACTAATGACCTTGCTTGTTCTACTTCGCGTTATGTAAATTTTAATATCCTGCTGAATCAAACATTTTCTTTTTTTTTCTGTAGCAGAACTTATATGTTATATTTTAATTATTTTGTTAAATATACCTGTATACAGCTTAAACTTATATAAAGTATAGATTAATTATAACATAAAATTATATAAGCAGTAGTTACTTATTGAGCTATTAAGTAAAATAATCTAAAAATAAAGGTCTAATCGCATTAATGGTACTCTTTTATAAAATGGTTACATTGAGCAATATAAAGATTTTATAAAATTCTGTAGAAAGAAAGCAAAACAAAGATAATTCGACAGATTGATTTTATGTATTAAGAAATTTGTCAAATGTGTATCAAAGCTGCGTATAAGAATTATAGGCTCTTTGATTTCATAGCTGAGGTTCCACTATGGGCCTCTTGGGATGCAAGGCCTACGATGTGTCCACCTGTCCCTCCTGTGGAGAACTTTATGATAACTTCTATAAATCTAGAAGAAAATCTATCTAAAATAAAAACCTGTAAGTATCCCAAATGTCTTATCAGGAATAATAGTTAAGTTCTTGCATAGGCTTATAACTTCATTAATTTTCGGGTAAAACTGTTACATTTTCACTTATTAATTTTTAAAAAATGTATGCACATGTCTTCACTATTAATGCAATTTGATTATACTCAAGTCTAATAATGTGTTCAGTAAACAAAATCACTGATATTTTTAAAAACAGATTAAATTTTTAAAAAATACCACACAACTAAATTAAAATAAAATAAAATTATAAAAATTAAAAATTACTTTAAACTCTAAAAAAAAAAAAAATTGACATTTTTCTAAGCATCAGACATGAAACTCGGCTTTATTCATAAGGAAAAGAGGAAGACAACACCTGCTCGATGTATCTAATGTGGAATTACAACTTTGAAGATAATTAAGCTCGGGAGTTAATTAAGAATTATAAAAGAAGGAAGAGATTGAAGTAAATTATAGAGATGAAGTAAGGAACATCATTCATGCTTTAAATGATATTTTGAGAAATGTTAAATATTTGATTACTTTTTCCAATTTTTAATAGATCTAATAATAAAACTGATATTAATACATTAATAATTATCATCATTTTAATTAATTTATATATATATATATTAAAACAAATGCATCAACGTAAAATTTTACACATTTAAACTATGTTTTTCAATACAATAATAAAACCATTCAGTATGNTAACATTAAATTAATGATTTTTGTTATAGTCAATATACATCATGAAAAACATTTATTATTAAAAAGTTTTTAATTCCCTTCGGCCATTCGACTCGCTTCGTTCATATGTAACTAGTTATAATTGCAGAGCATCATAATAAGATAAGACTAATTATCCTTACCTCTTGGGAGGTAATACTTTCGTGTTAACTGTTATCAGTTTTCTGTTTCATCATATACACATATATATATTTTTTCTACAACACTTTTCTCAATTTAAAACTTATCAAAATGTCAACCTTGGTGGATAACAGGAGAATCAATTGTAAAGAAGAAATGATAATTGCTTGTGATTAAAGTTTGCGAGAGAACTTCAATTAGCTGATTATCTTTTCTTCGATTTTTCTCTTAAGGATAATTATCTCATTCTGAATTATTATGGATAGGATTTTTACCCTTTCGTAATTAATTTTTTAATGAAGTTTATTTTTATACGTGTAATTAAGCAAATTAATCACGTGAGAACGGATACTTTTCTATCCTCTTATTTAAAACAAATATAGTCAAAGGAGAAACGGTTAAATTTTATGTATAAAAATATAACTGTGATATCATAGAACAATTAAAATGGTTCCAGCAGATGTTTAATTACATTATCTAGGAGAATTTTCAGTATTAAGATGGCCCTTACGTGACTGAAGGATCGTGACAAGCAGTTCAAGGATAGCTACTGTCGGCCCTGAGCCCTCCTGCTCTTCTTATCAATTATAGATGGTTATTTCTACTTTTCCATCCTCAGATACTTCCTGTTTTCTTTTTCAGAATGTCGCCAACGTAGAACTGGTTTCGATTTTCGGTATCTTTTATGATGTAAAACTTGTTGATAAGAAAAAAAAAAAATATGATGGAAAAATATAAAAACATGTCCTTAGGTACTAACGAAATGTCATTTTAGTGAAATTCCCACCCCCAATAGTTGATTTATCATTCGTGTATGAGTCTTGATGGAACTGTCGTGTTCCATTAAACATTTGCTACTTTTATATATTCTGAGAAATTTTAAGGGAAGTTTAGGTCCTTTTTTATTCTCCGGGATTACAATTTGAAAACATTAGAAGATAAAATTCTTTAGAAAATATCTAAAAAATAAAATACAAATAATTTACAGAAATACTCTTCGATCGTTTTCATTATAAATTCAGCCATTTTTTATGTTAAAATTATTATTTTATACAGATTTTTTTAACATTACTCAATAGAATAAAAACCGAAATAAGTTCTAAATTGCTTCTATATAAAATTAAGAAATTTTTATACATTAACTTTTTATTTACAGTTAAATTAATAGAAATTTTAAATCAAAATTATTAAAGTTTTATAGATGTAAATATAATTATTTGTATAAAAATAAATTGCAGTTTTCTTAATAATATTTAGTATCAAAATTGGATTCAGCGCTAATTGGCACTAAACTGAAGTAACTCAAACAATAAGAATTGTTTGTACATAGTAATGAAGTCTATACGCAAGTTTTTAGTTTATGTAATAATAAAGATTTTTCTACTTTATATTGATGAAGAAGATCAATTCACGAATTCTTTACGATGCTGGCGTTATTTATGAGTTCACTATATTGAAATTTTGATTATATATATAATATTTATTTAGATCTAAATTTATTTAAATTGAGATGTAAAACTAAGATTCTGCATGAAAATATTTTCAGTTTAAATTTATAAAGATATCAAAATAATTTTTGTAAAATTATGTTTTTAATGATTTATAAAATTATTTTAATTTTAATAACATATATTTTTAGATTATTTAATTAGCATAAATAATACAAGTGAAAATTGAGAAGTTTGTTTTTACAATAATCTGGAGTTCAGTGTCTATGGATATTATGAAGAATTTAACAGCATAATTATAAATAATACTCATATTTTGTACTAAAATGAAGATAATCAGAAAATCATTTTAAGATTTTATGGTTTGGTTTGATGGGATGTGGTTGAATAACATATGGGAGATCAGCTGCATCCCGGAAGACTTTCTATGGGAAACTAATCCCTATTTAGATGTTAGACACGTGAAAAAACTCGGAAAATTCACGTGAGTAATGTGCAAACCCACGACTACCAGTGTACTGTGGTATTATCCACTCGACATTGATGGGGAAGAGTTTATGGAGGAAGACATAAAGTATATACAGGAAGGTAGCAAGAATAATATAAAAAGAATAATTTTATACAATAAATTATCTTATCTACTTTAAAATATGTTAATTTTTATATACATTTAATTAAAAATTCTTCAAACTACTTCATGTACAATTATACATTCAGTTGATTTAATTATTAGAAATTTAATCAAGCGCAATTAATTAAAATTCTGTAACGATACTTAATACAAAGTAGGCTACGATATTTGGAGACAAGAAATAAGAAAATTATCCTAGAGCCGATTCTTAACCTAAATAATTAAGTGTATGTATCGGCACGCGAGGACCAATTGTCACGAAAATATTCAACCATACAGTAGCAATGCCAAGTATGAAATCATGATAAGGTTTCAATATGAAGGCTCTTACTAGTTAACATAAGCACTATATAATAATAATGGTTATTATGTTATAATATACAAAAAAATCTAGCATCAAAATACTCTGATGATAGTATTTAAGCGTTATTACATTATCGAGTTTATGGTCCTTCACGTTCCTTCACGAAAAATGTCATCACGAATTTTTCCATTGTAAGAAATTCAAGGCTAAGATAAATGGTGAGAACCTAATAAAGATTACCAACGTTTCTCGATCATTTTAAAGTAATTTTTAATACGTGAAACCATCACGAAATTATTGAAACAACAATAATAAAATATATAATCCGTACGTATTATATATAATATATAAAAGACAATATAGAATATGAGTAAAATATTAATAAAGTGTAGAAAAAATACGGAAATTGGTGAGGTTTTTTGTCGATAATAATCAATCAAAATTAAACAATTACGGAGAGGAACGTACTAACGAGCATCACGTATTAATCGTGATGCTCCCTCACGAAGATTTCACGCATGATCCAATAATGAAAACAGTGATTATTTTTGTTGACTATATAAATAGATCGAGTAACTTTAACGATAGTAAAACATTATTTGAAGTATCAAGTAAAAACGCAAATCGTGAACAGCCGTGAGGACATTTTTAACGAGAGAAACGTGACAAACGTGATGCTTCAATAGTAGTTAAACGTCCTCCCCTTCTCCCATTTTCTTAAATATTTTATTTTTGGCCATTATCGCTTTGAATTATTACAATGTATTTTAATAAGAGAAATTCTTATAATATTCTAATCTAATTTCTTAAATGGTAAAATTTTTTAATAAAATATTTTAAGAATTAGTATGTATGTTTCTCACTAGATAGCAGCACAATATACTGAGATATTATAAAAATGTTTTTAATGTTTTTTCCCCTTTTCATTGTATTTTAATATATTTAAAAACATGTATACAAAATAAAAAATAATTATAAAATTAACTATTTATTTTAATTAACAATTATATGTAAAAATAAAATTGTATAATTAACAAAAAATTTAATACAAATTTAAAAGTTTTATTGCTCTTTTATAATTAGTTTAATTTAGAACACAAATTAAATAAATAATTAAAATTTTAAACTTAACTCCCCACAGATGGTGCNTGTAATATCTTCGTACAGCATGAGTGTCTTGTACAAGTGCTACCAACGTATTTTTTGTATATTTTTTTTTTGAGGGTCTTACATCTCCGAAAATATACAGAACCATATCATTGTCATTACTTATATTTTAATCATTAAACAAATAATACAGCTCCAAGCCCGTATTATTTATTTTACAATTAGTAGTTTAGTTGTCATCATTTGTATACTTAATCTATAATTAATGATGCTAAGTATTGTATAACAGTCATTGTATTGAGGCATACAAAAAAATCAATGATGATTATCATTTCTTTTCAAAGTATTTTAGGTATTTCGGTTTCAAAAACTTATCTCTAGATGATTAATATGAATTTAATTACAGTATTTACAGTACGAATTGCATGTTTCGTGGGCCTCTTGTAAATGATACAAAATAGGCTGTCTAAAAATGCAGCTTCTTGATGTTTTCATCTAGTTTTTCAATACTTTCATTTCAATTTTGTACTTGTAATACTTTCTTCTTTTAATACATGAGGTTGGAAGTTGATAAATTATCATTAATGCTGTGATTGATAAAAAAAAATAGCCTGTTATACAGATTATATAGTGTATATGCCAAGTTATTCTACAATAATTTTTGATAATTTATGAAGTAATTTTTCAAAAATTAATTAACTGGGATATTTAGTCATTGTAGTGCAATTTTCTGCATTTAGATGGTCAAACAAAGAAATTCGTACAGAATTTTGTACTATGCTACACTAAATAAACAAAAAACTAATTACAGTATTTATTTCTTTTTATTTTTATGGAAGTAAGAATACCTTAATTTCAAATTTATTTTGGAATTATAAATCATTGAAGAAGCGATAAGAGATAATGGCTGCTTCTAAGTTAATCCGTTTCATATGAAACGAACTATTTCATTGCTTTTTTCACTTGTAGCATTTTATAGATTTAATTATAATATAATTATGTTTATATTAGCTTTATACACAAAATTATCGTTGTTTTGGTTAAAAAATTATTTTTATAAAACGAAATTTAATTAAAAAGTTTGCGAAAAAGATAATTCAAAATATGAAAATTGTGCTACAAAATAACATTAATCCATTCATCCGTCTTTCATTCTCCATCTTCTGTATACAGAATATGGAAGATGGAGCAAATCGGAGAAATCCCTTATTTCCAATTCGATAATGTACTGTATTGTACTTGTGTAAAAATTACATTTACATTTCATATATCATTTGAAGCTTATTTGGCTGCAGTTTGAAAAATTGTAGACCTATAAATTCCCATTGTCGTTGTCTGTCCTTCCTTAATCTCCAGAATTGAGTAAGATAGGTGAAAATGGAGACCAGATATGGAAAGATTAGGGAAAGGAGGTCCTAATTAACTATATAGAAACTTCCGGTTTGCATCGGAAGTCATGTTATTTCAATTCACATTCGGGCTATTGAACTTATTTCGGTCCTCCAATGTTTCTGAAAATAATTTCTCGAAATGACTTTCTTTCATTGATTTTTATTATTTTTAAAAAAAATTTATTATTAACGAAAAGATCATTGTAAATTAAATTTTAGTCAGAAAGATTGACGTTATTTCGAATAAAATGACACACAAGAGAAGAAATCTTACATGCTACATTTAGCCCATTCTCATCATTAGCGAAACTGTATGAGTTCAATTAAATGTCGCGGAATTAATTAGCATTCAGAAATGAATACGTAACGGTGAAAGTATTTACAGAAAAAATGCTGTATACCGAGAAATTTCATAAGTATTATATTAATAAATTTTATTAAACAAAGCTATCGGCTTCTTTATTTTCCCTATTTATTTATAATTTAACAATAATGTTTTGCTGAGAATCAGTGATAACAAAATAATCAGACACAAAAATATATTTTTACTACTCCTTTCTGAGTCATGTTGTTACTTTTTCATATCACAATTAATACTAAAATAACGATGATCGTAATTAAAGTATCCCTAATCAACATTGTCTAGGTATATATTTAGCAATCTAAATATAATCAAATATGGCACGGTAATCTTTAAGAGGACATTTCCATAAAAAAAAAAAAAATTACAAAATTTCTCGTGTGGCTTTTTTGGCGCTGCAAGCAACGAAAAAACAGTTTCATTTGTGAAGAGACTTAAAAAGTGTGATTTATAAAGAAAATGTTACAAATTTCGCGTCCTTAAAAGACAGTAGAGTACTGCAAGTGAAAACCATTCAAGGTGGGCAGTTGAACAACAGTCAATGCGACTGGATTCTCCAGGTTTTACACCATTATAATGGGTACCACATTGAGCAAAACATTGTAATATCTTCGTACAGCATGAGTGTCTTGTACAAATAAAATGTTTTATTTCTTGTAGCGCCATAATAGGGAGTTTCGGTATAATTTTTTAGGGAAATGTCTTCTGCATGTCCTGAAATAGTATCATACTAGATTTAGATTATTAAATGTCTCTATAGGCGTTGAATAGGGGTACTTTAATTACGACCACCCAGTAGGGGAAAGTGTCCATCCAGGACAGCAGTCACTTCCTCTTTGACTGTACGCTGTTCAACCAGAACCGTGACATTCTTATAGGCAGTGTACTCTATGCTGGCTTCAACTGGCCCTGTCCTTTTAACGTCTTCCTTGAAAACAAGGACATTTATTATAAGCTAGCAGACTTTCTCTCAGCGACGGCAGCACTGAATCCAGCGAGCAGTCTACACATCGCAAACAACAGTGTTCGAAATCCTGATTGAGTGGACTTCTCTTCAACAGTGTTTCTTCATTGTACCCAGGAACTGTTACCTTGTGATTTTCACTTCCTTTGTGGCTTTCTGTATCATAGTGTTATGCTACTGATCGCTACGCTACATGCTACTGTTTTATCTGTTTTACTGCTTTGCTTGTTCTCCCCACCGCTTGTCAGGCAGTTGTCCTCATTATTTGTCTTTTTTTTTTACTCTGGTTTATTTGTAAATAAATGTGATGCGTGCGCTGTGGGATCCCACTTTTTCCTCCCTCTTCCTGCCCCCACTTTCATCCCCTATCCTTCTCATTTCTCCTTCTTCCTTCATTTCTTTTCCCCTCCTGGTCGTACCTATGAGTGATACCAGGAGTTCCCCACTTTTCATAAATAAATAAATAAAGTAGGGGAAAGTGGTGCAAGATGGAGCCATGGGGTAAGACAGGGACGTCTGTTTATTCCTGGTTAACGCGCTTTCATCTAGCTGTTATTTGGGGAACTAAATGTCAACCTCAAAAGGGATCACGGGACGAGAGAACGTCCGAATCGCTCTCTTTGTTTAGAAGTAAGACAATTTTCTACGTTTCAGCAATACTTCATCTAATTTTACGCCCGCTACAAAGTTTCTACAAAGTAAGTATCATTGTGAACTTTTACATTACCTTTTAGGTGAAGATATTATGGTATTCGAAGTAACCTTTAAGAATGTAATTGTTTAGTTTTGAAATAAAGTTAACCCGTGTTTGCAGTCAGTGTGAAAAGTGCACTTTGGGGCAAGATGGTGGCCACGAATATGAATTCTGCTGCTAGTTAGAGGCTTTATTTTATTTATGAAAACATTTTTTAAATTTAAATACTATCTTAACAAGAAATAAAATGTGAGATAACAATCGAAATAAAAAATTTTTTCCACGAAAAAAATATCGTGTTTACAAAATAGCGAAACTGAGCATGCACGAAGTGACGGTATCGACTGGTAAAGTAAATACGAGTAAGTTCAAACTTTTATACAGTAACTAGCTTACCCGTCGCGCATTGCTGCGATCTCAGAAGAAAGGAAATTCAAGCAAACTCGTTATGATAAAATTTAATTTACATTTTATCATTTTTATTGAAACGTATTATTATTATTATTCATTTTCATCGGGAAAACATTTCAAAGTGTCGTTTCAATTATATTTATTTATTGGAGTGTTTGTGGATACACGATATTTTTTGTTTTTCCGTCTGGTGCGTACACGAATAAATCAGAAGATTTTCCGACGCGTGAGCCGGCCACATACAGTTGTCAATGCGACTGGATTCTCTAAATTTAGCCCATACACTTGCAGCGATTGTCAGAAGTGCGAGATTCCCCATTTTTATATATACAGTAGAACCTCGATTATCCGGACTAGTTGGGGATTAAGGTAGTCCGGATAAGGGAAAATCCGGATAATCGAAACAGATACTTTAATTTGTCTTTTAATGATAATACAACACGTTTTCTTTTCGATGACATATCGGTAATATTAAAAGTAAATACTGTATTTAATTCGTGATCAAATTTTCAAGAAACAAACGTTCGCATTGAATTTGGACTACTACTGACCAACGCTAACAGACTACTTATTGTTTAAAAGGCCCTCTGGTGGCGCAAGAAGACTAATTTATAAAATAAAAAGCAGTTGAAACTGCATTTTTATGAATAAAAATTTGACAAACTATTTATCGTTTTATGACGACTAAAACTTTTTCGTCGCGTTCGCGGCTTTTAATTAAGTAATGGATAAACGTTCGAGGAGCGAGGCCCTTCGAACTGTGAGGCATAGGCGGTGGCCCACGTCGCCCATGCCTTACGCTGTCCTTGGTCATAGAAAAGATGTAATTTGAATATAAATTATTTATAAATACGTATGTCAAGTTATATTTTTATTACTACGTAAAATATATTTAAGAGTTTACGACCA